>NC_141020.1:7267021-7368430 GCF_052327205.1 Somniosus microcephalus
GAGAGAGACAGAGAGAGAGAGAGACAGAGAGGGAGAGAGAGCGAGAGGGAGAGAGAGCGAGAGGGAGAGGGAGAGAGGGAGAGAGAGAGGGAGACAATGGGAAGCAGAAAAGGAGATAAAGAAAGGGAGAGAAGCAACAACACAAACAGTGATTACACTTCGAAAAGTGCTTCATTGGCTGTAAAGCACTTTGGTACGTCCGGTGGTCGTGAAAGGCGCTACAGAAATGCAAGTCTGTCTTTAAACCTCCTCTACAACCTCTCCCAGGACCTGACACCCGCCAATGTCAGAGGCGAAGGGGGCCAAAGAAACAAAAGCAGCCCGAGCAGCAGGTGTGGGTGGCATTGAGAGAGCTCGGCAGCAGTGCCATGTGACGGGGACAAAGGGACCCCGCCCGGCACCTCCGGCCCTCTTGGCTGTTGGAGCAGAGCACCAGCTGACACGGAGCCCTCTGTCAGTGACACCAGCACAATGCCTGGATGAAGGCAGCAGCTGGTAGCACAGAAAAAAAAATATCAAGAGGTTAAAAAGTTATTCGAAGTAGCTGGGATAGAAGCCCCGGGAAACGGCAGCAACACACACAGCAGCTCCATCGACATCAGGTGCAGAGGCTTCACTTAGTACCTAGAGGGGAACAGCCAGCATCTAGCCCGCTCCGCACTGCCCGGCTCCATTTAGTCGGCGAACTTGTGACTTTTAAAGGGACAGGCCCAGATTAACAGTTTAACGGATGGGGACGTTAAACCGAGGCCCCGTCTGCCCTCTCAGGTGGGCGTGAAAGATCCCACGGTGATGTAAGAAAACTACTCGGCACTTGGTCTAAGCATTAAACAAAGCTTTTATCAACTATTTTACAACATGGAGGTCGAGTTGTGTCCTTCACTTGTTCCTGTTTAAGAATGTCCTGCGCAAACTGGGCCCGTGCCCGAGTATTTATACTCTCCCTGGACAGCGACACCAGCAGGCCGCCCAGTATTATTACATAAGTCATTTTCACATAAATGACAAGATTCATGTCACACAGCACTATTTCAAAGAAGAGCGGGGGGGGGGGGGGGGGGGCAGGGGCCTGGGCCTAATATTTATCCCTCAATTAACAGCACTAAAAAAAAACAGATGCGCCGGTCATTTATCTCATTGCTGTTTTTGGGAGCTTGCTGTGCACAAATTGGCTGCCGCGTTTCCCACATTACAACAGCGACTGCGCTGCAATAAAGTGCTTAATTGGCTGTAAAGCGCTTTGGGACGTCCTGAGGTGGTGAAAGGCGCTAGGTAAATGCAAGTTCTTTCATTTCACATCGACAATCGCGCTCAGATCCCAGGCTGACTGGGAGCAATGCCACAGGTGCTCCAACGCCGAATTACTAAAAATGTTCTGACCCGAAATGTTATCCTCTCCTTTCAGAAGCTGATCGACCTGCTGCACAAAACCAGCGTTTAACATTTTCATAAAAATTGTATGTTTTTTTTAATTTATTGATTCATTCACGGGCCTCTGGCAAGGCGTTTTCCGCTTTTAACTCCAATTGGAGTTGGATTCAGAGCCCCGAGAGTGGGAGGGAAAGTTTCCTCCCTTTGCTATTTGTGCATGGCTATAAAGAGCACAGTTACAATCAACAGAGTAAATCTTCACCACTGAGGGTACCTCCAGCCTTTGGCATGTCCAACTCTCATCAGCATAGACACACACACACACACCGTCACAGACACACAGACAGAGACACACACACACACTGTCACAGACACACAGACAGACACACAGTCACAGAAATACAGTCACAGAGAGAGACATACACACAGACAGAGACACACAGAGACACACAGATAGACACACATGCACTCACATAGACACGCACATAGACAGACATACAGATGCACAGACAGACATACAGACGCATAGACACAGGCAGATACAGAGAAGCACACACAGACACACACACACACAGACACACGCACACAGGATTAGACACACACACAGAGACACATACACATACAGACATGCGTACACACACACACATACACATATACACACAAAGAAAGAAACCTTCACTCACCTGTATGACCTCGATTCCTCTCTTCCTAAAGAACAAAACAGGGAAATCTGCATTAATATTTTGGCCTCTTTATCACTACCGATGGAAGCTGCAACACTTCTCATTCATTAACTGTCCTCCGGCCATACATTTAGTTGTTCAAACCATTCCTAAAGCAGGTGCGTACGATATTTGGCCCAAAGCTGCAATACACCCGGCAAATTACAGCGAATTCACTGCCACTACATCACTGTGCAGACCGGTTCGATGCCAATCAGCTTTGGCAGTTTAACTAAGTGTCGGCCGTGGCTCAGTGGGCAGCACTCCCTCTCACCACTGGGTCAGAAGGTTGTGGGTTCAAGGCCCGCTCCAGAGGCTTGAGCACGTGATCCAGAACGGACACTTCAGTGTCGCACTGAGGGAATGCTGCACTGTCAGAAGTGCCATCTTTTGGATGAGACGTTAAACCGGAGAGGAAAGATCCCGCGGCCACTATTTCAAAGAAGAGCAGGGGGAGTTCTCCCCGGTGTCCTGGGCCAATATTTATCCCTCAATCAACATCACTAAAACAGATTATCTGGTCATTATCACGTTGCTGTTTGTGGGAGCTTGTTGTGCGCAAATTAGCTGCCGTGTTTCCTACAACAGTGACTACACTTCAAAAAGTACTTCATTGGCTGTAAAGCGCTTTGGGACGTCCTGAGGTGGTGAAAGGCGATATAGAAATGCAAGTCTTTCTTTTTAATCACAGAAAGGTCCAAAATTTAATTCCCCTGCTCGTACCGAGTTAGATAATCTAAGCTGGAGTAGCGGTGGGAGCTGTACAACAGGCCTTGGCTGCCCGGAGGCATTGCTGGAGGTTTGATCGCACGGTCTCCTGCCGTTGGTCGCCCGACACGCCCATCGTCGCCGCGCTCTGCCCGCCCGCCCGCCCACAGCCAACCAGAAGCAAACAGACTCTCCTTAACCGATTGGGTGATTCTTGACTGCAATGTTTCCCTCCAAGCTGCTCGGTAATGGGAAAAATCCCCGCCCAGGCCGCTCACCGGCTTCCCCATTGTAAATACTGCCCGTGTGCATGGAAATTTAAAGGGACCATGCGTGTGCACGGAAATTTAAAGGGACCATGCGCTAAAAGAAACAGGCTACGCGAGAACAAAGCGCAGCTTACAGGGAGCACTGCTTGACTGTCAGCCAAACAGCCTTTTTTACCCCCCCAATATCTCCAATATTTTTCTAACTAATAAGCAGGCGTTCAAAGAAAATGAAAACACAATGGGGGAAAAATTCGCCGAGATTCAGTGGACAGTTAGAGGTAGCCGGTAGCGCCCCGCGGTGCGGCGCCTCCAGCGATGACATCATCACCCTGCGCGGCACCCCGGCCACAAACTTGGCTTGCGCCCCCTGACCTGCCGCTGGACGCCATGCCCGACAGGGTCAAGGAGGTGTTTTCGCGGCCGGGGCGACGATAATTAAAGGGCAGGTTCTGGGCGGCCATTTTTTTGGGGGGCCGCCTGCCAGCACCTGTCTCCTCTGGCCTCCTCCCACGGGGTGTCGGCCGTGATCGCTCAGCCCGGCGCTCCTCTCGAGTGCCGGGCTCTTTTGCCGGCACCCTGCTCCCCGGTGGCCCAGCAGGTGCCCCGGTGCGCGCTGCGCCAGGCCCCTCCCCTTTGATCGGGGGAGGGAGGCCGGCAGTACCGCGGCGCTCCGTGCCGACGCGCGTGGCCCTGCTGCACGTAGCGCTGCGATATTCAACGGGAGCGCCCCACGAGGGAGGGGGAGCGCTTCCAGTAGTGCCCCTCCTCCTGCTTGGGGCGCTACCATTCAATTTTGGGCGCAAGGGCGCTAAGTTTTTCGAGGGGGTTGGCGCGAGCCAATTTTCCCCCCAGTTTTATTTTATTGCCCCTATGATTTTTCTCCGGGTTTTTGCTCCCATCAGACTCCAGGCCAACCCTTTCACATTCCGAATCCAACTGAAGGCAGACCAGGTGTCCCACCTCTTGCTACGCCTACAATAGAACGGGTACGGCTGTCCAACGGCTTTATGGTGCACAACGAGCCATCCAAAGGTTACGAGTTCAAATCCCACCAAAGGCAAAATTGTGAAACTGTGCGGGCGCACCAGAAACAACGACCACGGAAGCTGCCGGATTGTTGTAAAGACCCAACAGGTTCGCCAGTGTTCTTCGGGGGAACATCCCTACGTGGTCTGGCCGACATGTCCCAGGACTCCTCAGTGGGCCTAGCAAGCCACTCGGGGCAGTACTATTAGGGACATTCACCTTGGACGGACACAACAAACTTTTAATCGCATAGCCAACAGCCACTTCTATAAACAAAACACTCGAGTGGGGATCTCCACCTCAGAACAAAGGCAAAAACAAGAAGGCAGATTATTATCTGAACGGCAATAAATTGGGAGAAGGGGAAGTGCAACGAGACCTGGGTGTCCTTGTGCACCAGTCGCTGAAGGTAAGCATGCAGGTGCAGCAGGCGGTTAAGAAGGCAAATGGTATGTTGGCCTTCGTAGCGAGAGGGTTTGAGTACAGGAGCAAGGATGTCTTGCTGCAGTTGTACAGGGCCTTGGTGAGACCACACCTTGAGTATTGTGTGCAGTTTTGGTTGCCTTATCTGAGGAAGGATGTTCTTGCCATGGAGAGAGTGCAGCGAAGATTCACCAGACTGATACCTGGGATGGCAGGAATGACGTAGGAGGAGAGATTGGGTCAATTAGGCTTATATTCGCTAGAGTTTAGAAGAATGAGAGGGGATCTCATTGAAACTTATAAAATTCTAACAGGACTAGACAGACTAGATGCAGGAAGGATGTTCCCGATGGTCGGGGAGTCCAGAACCAGGGGTCACAGTCTAAGGATAAGGGGTAAGCCATTTAGGACAGAGATGAGGAGGAATTTCTTCACCCAGAGAGTGGTGAACCTGTGGAATTCTCTGCCACAGAAGGCAGTAGAGGCCAATTCATTAAATATATTCAAGAAGGAGTTGGATATATTTCTTGAGGCTAAAGGGATCAAAGGATATGGGGAGAAAGCAGGGACCGGGTACTGAATTTGGATGATCAGCCATGATCTCATTAAATGGCGGAGTGGGCTCGAGGGGCCGAATGGCCTACTCCTATCTTCTATGCTTCTAATTCTGAAAACTATGTAGAATCGTCGCTGCCCTGCCCAGTCATTCCGATAGTACAGAGCTACAAAGCTCAGCGTAAGCTCGAGGAACAGCACCTTATCTTTCAATTAGGCACTTTACAGCCTTCAGTACTCAACATCGAGTTCAACAATTTCAGATCATAACCTCAGCCCCAATTTTTTTTTTCTCTCCCACATGTGGCAGCTGTTGATTCCGCCATTCCCATTTACACTTCATCTAAACTCATCTTTTGTTTCTTAACTTGTCCCATTACCATCTCCCTGTGCCTCTCATCATCATCCCTTTTGTCTTTTAATCTCTCCTGCCTTCCGCCCTATCACAGACCTTCCCTTTTTGTTCTTTCCTCCCCTCCCCCCTCTCCCTGCCCCTGCACTTGCTTAAAAACCTGTTCCATCGCCAGCTTTTTCCAGTTCTGACGAAGGGTCATCGACCTGAAACGTTAACTCTGTTTCTGTCTCCACAGATGCTGCCTGACCTGCCGAGCATTTCCAGCGTTTTCTGTTTTTAGCACGGAGCTCTTTTTGGGGTTTGCCTTGAAACCCCCTTTGGGCATTGAAGCGCCAGGGGATCTTATTCCGTTCGTCCTCTTCTCCTGTTATTCGAGGACACGGAAAAGAAAAAAAGGAATCGGGTGTTTATGCAAGCGGGAGACTTGCGGAATCCGCTGAAAGGCAGAGATGAGGTAGATAGAATGGGAGGAGGCTCGTGTGGAGTATTAGCACCAGGCAACGTTCCCCGTCATTTTTTTTGGGGGGGGGGGCTGCGTGTCCCATTCAAAAGTCCGCCCGCGCACGCATTACCGGCACCCGGCTACCGACCATAGAGCACATATACCAGAAACGCTGTTTACGGAGGTCACGGTCCATCATCAAAGACCCTACCCACCCCAGCCACAGTCTGTTCGCCCTCCTGCCATCTGGGAGACGCTACAGATGCATTCGCATCCGAACGACCAGATTTAGGAACAGCTTCTTTCCCAGGGCTGTCATCCTACTGAACTCCACAAATAAACTCTAAAGCCTGCACATCTGCCAATGCACTTTATTATGGTTATGTTTATGTTAATGTATTACAAGCCAAATGTATGTTGAACGTTTAAATGTCTTAATCTAAATGTACACTCTCGGGAGCCGCAAGCCTACATTTCGTTGTACTGCACTTGTGCACTAACAATGACAATAAAGTTGATTATGATTATTATTATGATTATTTCCCCCCCCTCCCTGGTTTAAAAGCCAGCGCGCCGTCTGCACGGGACCCCCGGAGCGCTGCGCGGCTGCTCAGCCTGAAGGGAACACTGGCACTAGCGCAGACTAGTTGGGCCGAATGGCCTGTTCCTGTGCTGTATATTCTATGTCATCGGTGTCTGGTTTATACGCATATACACTGCACAGTGATTGCAATACAGGTGCTGCAACTGTGGACACGAGCTGCTGTTACACGCTCACTGTATAATAGATAGGGTGCAATAGTCACAGAACGTCCTTAATGCAACAATAATTATTATACGGGGCTGCGGGGTCTGACTTTAAGAAAGAAGGAGCTTGCATTTATATAGTGCCTTGCACAACCCTCAGCGCTTTACAGCCAATGAAATACTTTTGAAGTGTAGTCCCTGTTGTAATGTAAGAAACGCAACCGCCAATTTGCACACAGGGTTACGCAGGATATACGGCACAGAAACAGGCCATTTGGCCCAACGAGTCCATGCCGGAGTTTATGCTCCACTCGAGCCTCCTCCCGTCTTTCCTCATCTAACCCTCTATTCCCTTCTCCCTCATGTGCTTGTCCAGCCTCCCCTTAAATGCATCGATACTATTCGCTTCAACCACTCCCTGTGGTAGCGAGTTCCACATTCTCACCACTCTCTGGGTGAAGAAGTTTCTTCTGAATTCCCGATTTGATTTCTTGGTGACTATCTTATATTGATGGCCTCTAGTTATGCTCTTCCCCACAAGTGGAAACATTCTCTCTGTATCCACTCTATCAAAACCTTTCATAATTTTAAAGACCTCTATCAGGTCACCCCTCAGCCTTTGTGTTTCAAGAGAAAAGAGACCCAGCCTATTCATCCTTTCCTGATATGCATACTCTCGCATTTCTCGAATTTGCATACAGCAAGCTCCCACATTATGTGATAATGACCAAATAATCCCCTCCAAGTCACACACCATCCCGACTTGGAAATATATCGGCCGATCCTTCATCGTCACTGGGTCAAAATCCTGGAACTCCCTCCCTAACAGCACTGTGGGAGCACCTTCACCACACGGACTGCAGCGGTTCAAGAAGGCGGCTCACCACCACCTTCTCGAGGGCAATTAGGGACGGGCAATAAATGCTGGCCTTGCCAGCGACGCCCACATCCCATAAAAATGAATTAAAAATAAAATCTGTTTTTTTTAAGTGATGTTGGTTGAGGGATAAATGTTGGCCCAGGACACCGGGGAGAACTCCCCCTGCTCTTGTGCCGTGGGATCTTTTACGTCCACCCGAGAGAGCAGACGGGGCCTCGGTTTAACGTCTCATCCGAAACGCGGCACCTCCGACAGTGCGGCACTCCCTCAGTGCTGGCACTGGGAGCGTCAGCCTAGATTATGGGCTCATGCCTCTGGAGTGGGGACTTGAACCCACGACCCTTCTGACTCCGAGGCGAGAGAAGGTGCTGCCCACTGAGCCACTGGCTGACACCATGTTGACACAGAACGGACCGTCCATTTCATTTGAGATTCCTCGGCTCTTTAGAAGGGAAATTGAGAGAGTACAACGCCAACATGTTCCTGTAAAGGTCAAGGGTGGGACCAACAAGCAAAGGGAACCTTGGATGACAAGGGATATACAAAAATGCATTAGAAATAAAAGGGGGGCTTTTGGCAGTTACAAAAGACTAAAGACGGAGGAAGCCCTAGAGGAGTATAAAAAGTGCAGGGGCATACTTAAAAAAGAAATTAGGAGGGCGAGGAGGGGCCATGAAATAACACTGGCGAGCAAAATAAAGGAAAATCCTAAGATGTTTTATAAGTATATTAAGGGCAAGAGGATAACCAGGGAAAGGGTAGGGCCCATTAGGGACCAAAGTGGCAATCTGTGTGTAGAGCCAGAGGATGTAGGCGGGGTTTTAAATGAATTTTTTGCATCTGTGTTCACTATGGAGAAAGATGATGCAGACATAGAAATCGGGCAAGGGGACTGTGACATACTTGAACATATTAGCATCGAGAGGGAGGAGGTGCTAGCGGTTTTAGCAGGCCAAAAAGTGGATAAATCCCCAGGCCCGGACGAGATGTATCCCAGGCTGCTGTGGGAGGCAAAGGAGGAGATTGCAGGGGCTCTGACACTAATTTTCAGAACCTCTCTGGCCACAGGGGATGTACCAGAGGACTGGAGAACAGCTAACATAGTACCATTATTCAAGAAGGGTAGCAGGGATAAACCAGGGAATTACAGGCCAGTGAGTCTAACATCTGTGGTGGGGAAATTATTGGAAAAAATTCTGAGGGACAAAATTAATCTCCACTTGGAGAGGCAAGGATTAATCGGGGATAGTCAGCATGGCTTTGTCAAGGGTAAATCATGTCTGACAAATCTGATCGAATTTTTCGAGGGGGTGACTAGTGGGGTGGATGAGGGAAATGCTGTGGATGTGGTTTACATGGACTTCAGTAAAGCTTTTGACAAAGTCCCGCATAGGAGACTGGTTAAGAAGGTAAGAGCCCATGGGATCCAGGGTGCCTTGGCGCGTTGGATCCTAAACTGGCTGAGTGGCAGGAGGCAGAGGGTGATGGTTGAAGGTTGCTTTTGTGACTGGAAGCCTGTGTCCAGTGGGGTACCTCAGGGATCGGTGCTGGGTCCCTTGTTGTTCGTGATCTACATAAATGATTTGGATGAGAATGTAAAAGGTATGATCAGTAAGTTCGCAGATGACACGAAAATTGGTGGGGTGGTAAATTGCGAGGAGGAAAGCCTCCGGCTACAGGACGATATAAACGGGTTGGTCAGATGGGCGGAAAAGTGGCAAATGGAATTTAACCCTGAAAAGTGCGAGGTGATGCATTTTGGACGGACAAATAAGGCAAGGGAATACACAATGAGTGGTAGGACCCTAGGAAGTACAGAGGGACCTTGGTGTACATGTACATAGATCCCTGAAGGCAGCGGAACAGGTAGATAAGGTGGTTAAAAAGGCATATGGGATACTTGCCTTCATTAGCCGAGGCATAGAATATAAGAGCAGGGAGGTTATGATGGAGCTGTACAAAACGCTGGTGAGGCCACAGCTGGAGTACTGTGTGCAGTTCTGGTCGCCTCACTATAGGAAGGATGTGATTGCTTTGGAGGGGGTGCAGAGAAGATTCACCAGGATGTTACCTGGGATGGAGCGCCTCAGCTATGAAGAAAGACTAAACAGGCTGGGGTTGTTTTCCTTGGAGCAAAGAAGGCTGAGGGGGGACCTGATTGAGGTGTACAAAATGATGAGGGGCATAGATAGGGTAGATAAAGAGGAACTTTTCCCCTTAGTGGGGGGGTCAATAACAAGGGGGCATAGATTCAGGGTAAGGGGCAGGAGATTTAGAGGGGATTTGAGGAGGAACTTTTTCACCCAGAGGGTGGTTGGAATGTGGAACTCAATGCCTGAAAGGGTGGTAGAGGCAGGAACCCTCACAACATTCAAGAAGCATTTGGATGAGCACTTGAAATGCCATTGCATACAAGGCTATGGACCAAATGCTGGAAAATGGGATTAGACTGGACAGGGATGGATGGGCGGCGCAGACACGATGGGCCGAAGGGCCTCTTTCTGTGCTGTAAAACTCTATGACTCTATGACTTTACAGGTCAGAGGGGCACCATTCAGAAGCCCACCACGCTGTTACCAAAACGCAATTCAAAAATGTCGCCGTATTGCTTCTTTGAGTTAAGAGTGGCCAAATTCAATTTATTACGATAGCAAAATACTGTGGATGCTGGAAATCCAAAATAACAACAGAAAACGCTGGAAAAACTCAGCAGGCCAGGGCAACATCCGTGGAGAGAGAAACAGAGTCGAAACCCTTCGTCAGGACTGAGAAACACAGGAAATGAAACAGATTAAAAGGCCAGTTTGGGGGCTGGGAAATGGGGATGAAAGAACAAAAGAGAAGTGAAGAGACATTAAGAGGTATTCAAAACCAGACGAGATGGTGGTCGGACTAGTGGAGAGACAAAAGACGGCTGCCCAGCCCCCAAACTGGCCTTTTAATGTTTCATTTCCTGTGTTTTTTCAGTCCTGACGAAGGGTTTCGGCCTGAAACATTGACTCTGTTTCTCTCTCCACGAATGTTGCCTGGCCTGCTGAGTTTTTCCAGCATTTTCTGTTGTTATTTCAAATTATTATTGTTGTTCAATTGGAGTTCAAGATTTGGCCTTGCAACGTTATATATTATAATAATACGACAAAGGCCAGAAGTTCTGGATCTGAATTTATGCCACTCCTTGAGAACTAGAGTTCTGGTTTCTCTCAACTGACAATTCAGAATTGAGAGTTTATTTTTGGGATGGTGATATTTTGTTACGCTCTTTACTTTGACAGTTTAGGACTTGGGAATTGGTTTTTCAATCCAACCATTACGATCAGGAAATAGCCAGCTCCAAACACCCAACATAGCAACATAAGAAATAGGAGCAGGAGTCGGCCATTCGGCCCCTCGAGCCTGCTCCGCCATTGAATGAGATCTTGGCTGATCTGATCTTGGCCTCAACTCCACTTCCCCGCCCGCTCCCCATAACCCTCGACTCCCCTGTAGCTCAAATATCTGTCTATCTCCGCCTTGAATATATTCACTGACTCCGCCTCCACAGCTCTCTGGGGTAGAGAAGGCCAAAGATTCTCGACCCTCTGAGAGAAGAAATTCCTCCTCATCTCCGTCTTAAAAGGGTTTCCCCTTATCCTGAAACTATGCCCCCTAGTTCTAGATTCCCCCATGAGGGGAAACATCCTCTCAGCATCTACCCTGTCGAGCCCCCTCAGAATCTTATATATTTCAATAAGATCACCTCTCATTCTTCTAAACTCCAATGAGTATAGGCCCAACCTGCTCAACCTTTCCTCATAAGACAACCCCTTCATCCCAGGAATCATCCTAGTGAATCGTCTCTGAACTGCCTCCAATGCAAGTATATCCCTCCTTAAACAAGGGGACCAGAAGTTCTCTTGTAACACTAACGGACCACCCACGGCATTGCTCATTTCACCTCAGAGGCCAGGGTGTCTTACTACAATTATACAGGGCCTTGGTAAGACCACACCTGGAGTAGTGTGTGCAGTTTTGGTCTCCTTACCTAAGAAAGGATATACTTGCCATAGAGGGAGTGCAGCAAAGGTTCACCAGACCAATTCCTGGGATGGCAGGACTGTCGTATGAGGAGAGATTGGGTCGACTAGGCCTGTATTCACTAGAGTTTAGAAGAATGAGAGGGGATCTCATTGAAACGTATAAAATTCTGACCGGGCTAGACAGACTGGATGCAGGGAGGATGTTCCCGATGGCGGGGGAGTCCAGAACCAGGGGTCACAGTCTAAGGATAAGGGCCCAGGCAGCTGACGGCACGGCCACCAATGGTGGTCTTTCCACCATCTACAAGACACAAGTCAGGAGTGCGATGGAATACTCTCCACTTGCCTGGATGAGTGCAGCTCCAATAACAGAAGAAGCTCAACGCCATCCAGGACAAAGCAGCCCGCTTGGCTGGCACCCAATCTACCACCTTAAACATTCATTCCCTCCACCACCGGTGCACTGTGGCTGCAGTGTGTACCATCTACAAGATGCACTGCAGCAACTCGCCAAGGCTTCTTCGGCAGCACCGCCCAAACCCGCGGCCTCTTCCACCTAGAAGGACAAGGGCAGCAGGCGCATGGGAACACCACCACCTCCAAGTTCCCCTCCGAGTCACGCACCATCCTAACTTAGAAATATATCGGCCGTTCCTTCATCGTCGCTGGGTCAAAATCCTGGAACTCCCTCCCTAACAGCACTGTGGGAGTACCTTCACCATACGGACTGCAGCGGTTCAAGAAGGTGGCTCACCACCATCTTCTCAAGGGGCAATTGGGGATGGGCAATAAATGCTGGCCTTGCCAGCGACGCCCACATCCCGTGAATGAATAAAAAAAATAGAAATGACAGATTCCTGGTAGGCTGCCAGAGGCATCAGTTGCCAGCGATTGTACAACACATGATTCAGCTCTTAGTCAGTGAGGTTTGATATAAAAGGGAAACTAAAGATTGAACATTCGAGTCAAGTACTACAGTTACATCAATGATGCAAGCCCAAACTAAAATCCACGGTGGCTCGGACTTTTACATAAGGATTAATTTTCCCGTTCACACCCTGCACTGCTGGCAGTCTCTGGCACAAGGTTCCAAGGGGACAAGCCTAGACAGTGTCAGCAGGAAATGAACCCATGAGAGCATCGGAATCCAGGCCAATCCTGTTTTTGGACTGTGTCAATTGTGGCTCAGTGGGCAGCACTCCGACCTCGGAGTCAGAAGGTCGTGGGTTGAAGCCTCACTCCAGAGACTTGAGCACAAAATCCAGGTTGACACTTGTTGGCTGAAGGATATTGGCCAGGACATCGGGGTTTACTCCCCTGCTCTGCTTCAAAAGAGTGCTGAGGAATCTTTTATGTCCACCTGAGAGAGCAGGCGGGGCCTCGGTTTAACGTCTCATCCGAAAGACGGCACCTCCGACAGTGCAGCACTCCCTCAGTACTGCCCCTCCGAAAGTGCGGAGCTCCCTCAGTACTGCCCCTCCGACAGTGCAGCGCTCCCTCAGTACTGCCCCTCCAACAGTTCGGCGCTCCCTCAGTACTGCTCCTCCAACAGTGCGGCGCTCCCTCAGTACCGCCACTCCGACAGCGCAGCGCTCCCTCAGTACTGGCCCTCCGACAGTGCGGCGCTCCCTCAGTACTGCCCCTCCGACAGTGCAGTGCTCCCTCAGTACTGCCCCTCCGACAGTGCAGCGCTCCCTCAGTACTGCCCCTCCAACAGTTCGGCGCTCCCTCAGTACTGCTCCTCCAACAGTGCGGCGCTCCCTCAGTACTGCCCCTCCAACAGTTCGGCGCTCCCTCAGTACTGCTCCTCCAACAGTGCGGCGCTCCCTCAGTACCGCCACTCCGACAGCGCAGCACTCCCTCAGTACTGGCCCTCCGACAGTGCGGCGCTCCCTCAGTACTGCCCCTCCGACAGTGCAGTGCTCCCTCAGTACGGCCCCTCCGACAGTGCAGTTTTCCCTCAGTACTGCCCCTCCGACAGTGCAGCGCTCCCTCAGTACTGCCCCTTCGACAGTGCAGCGCTCCCTCAGTACTGCCCCTCCGACAGTGCGGCGCTCCCTCAGTACTGCCCCTCCGACAGTGCGGCGCTCCCTCAGTACTGCCCCTCCGACAGTGCGGCGCTCCCTCAGTACTGCCCCTCCGACAGTGCGGCGCTCCCTCAGTACTGCCCCTCCGACAGTGCGGCGCTCCCTCAGTACTGCCCCTCCGACAGTGCGGCGCTCCCTCAGTACTGCCCCTTCGACAGTGCGGCACTCCCTCAGTACTGCCCCTCCGACAGTGCAGCGCTCCCTCAGTACTGCTCCTCCGACAGTGCAGCGCTCCCTCAGTACTGCCCCTCCGACAGTGCAGCGCTCCCTCAGTACTGCATTGGAGTCTCAACCTAGAGTTTTGTGCTCAAGTCTCTGGAGTGGGACTTGAGGGAGCGCCGCACTGTCGGAGGTGCCGTCTTTCGGATGAGACGTTAAACTGAGGCCTCGTCTGCTCTCTCAGGTGGACATAAAAGATCCCACGGCACTATTTCGAAGAAGAGCAGGGGAGTTCTCCCCGGTGTCCTGGCCAATATCCTTCAGCCAACATCACCAAATCAAGAGGCCGTGCTTTTGTACACAGAGCCAGGGAGAGTCCTGTTCATGGCCTGTTTATTCAGTCATTTCCAATTTCTAACCCCAATCCAATTTGTGAATGATAATAGTCTACCGCAAATGCAATCAGCTACAGATTCCATGGAGCTAGGAGGCTCAAGGGATTGTCAGAGTTCTGACTATGTGCCATCCATTTTCTGACTTACTAGCATTGTTAATTTTAAATCTGAGATTGATAGACTGTTGTTAACCAAAGGTATTAAGGGACATGGTCCAAAGGCGGGTAGATGGAGTTAGGTCGCAGATCAGCCTTGATCTCATTGAATGGCGGAACAGGCTCGAGGGGCTGAATGGCCTCCTCCTGTTCCTATTATTTGGCTTTCTTTCAATAGGATAGAAAAAGAACTTGCATTTCTATAGCGCCGTTCACAACCTCAGGACGTCCCAAAGCGCTTTACAGCCAACGAAGTACTTTTGAAGTACTGTCCATGTGTCATCACTGTGGTGATGTAGGGAAAGGATAGGGGTCTGCCATTGTCAATATCTGCAGGGGGGTCCCTGGGGAGTGATCAATAGTTACAGTGGGGCGCTCCCTCTTACACAAAAGACTTTGAAACGCCGGCTGCTTAAGACACTACCTTGGACAGGGCCTGCATGAAACTGAAAGCCTCCAGACTCCCCTCGCAGCCAGTGGGAAGTGACGACAAGCGTTAGCTCTCGGCCATGTAATCGTTTATTGGCCTGCCTTTACAATCGTTAGCAAGCCTCACAGCCCAAGTTACCCCTCAGCCTCCCGGAACGAGAAGCTGCGGTGTCCAATTTATCCATCGTACAAGGCTGCACAGTTCGAGAAACAATGGAACTCCCCAGCGACAGCAAGAATTGTGCAACGTGCGAACTTGAGCGGGTTTCCTGTGTGAGCTGGGATGTGGCTGCAACAAGTGGCCTACAGCATGGGTTTATCAAGTGCAGCCCCTGAGGGCTGTCAATATTTATAGAGGGTCCCTGGGAGTGTGTCAGTATTTACAGAGGGTCCCTGGGAGTGTGTCAGTATTTACAGAGGGTCCCCGGGAGTGTGTCAGTATTTACAGGGGGTCCCCAGGAGTGTGTCAGTATTTACAGGGGGTCCCCGGGAGTGTGTCAGTATTTACAGGGGGTCCCCGGGAGTGTGTCAGTATTTACAGAGGGTCCCTGGGAGTGTGTCAGTATTTACAGGGGGTCCCCAGGAGTGTGTCAGTATTTACAGGGGGTCCCCGGGAGTGTGTCAGTATTTACAGGGGGTCCCCGGGAGTGTGTCAGTATTTACAGGGGGTCCCCGGGAGTGTGTCAGTATTTACAGGGGGTCCCCGGGAGTGTGTCAGTATTTACAGGGGGTCCCCGGGAGTGTGTCAGTATTTACAGGGGGTCCCCGGGAGTGTGTCAGTATTTACAGGGGGTCCCCGGGAGTGTGTCAGTATTTACAGGGGGTCCCCGGGAGTGTGTCAGTATTTACAGGGGGTCCCCAGGAGTGTGTCAGTATTTACAGGGGGTCCCCGGGAGTGTGTCAGTATTTACAGGGGGACCCCGGGAGTGTGTCAGTATTTACAGAGGTTCCCTGGGAGTGTGTCAGTATTTACAGGGGGTCCCCGGGAGTGTGTCAGTATTTACAGGGGGTCCCCGGGAGTGTGTCAGTATTTACAGGGGGTCCCCGGGAGTGTGTCAGTATTTACAGGGGGTCCCCGGGAGTGTGTCAGTATTTACAGGGGTTCCCCGGGAGTGTGTCAGTATTTACAGGGGTTCCCCGGGAGTGTGTCAGTATTTACAGGGGGGTCCCCGGGAGTGTGTCAGTATTTACAGGGGGTCCCCGGGAGTGTGTCAGTATTTACAGGGGGTCCCCGGGAGTGTGTCAGTATTTACAGGGGGACCCCGGGAGTGTGTCAGTATTTACAGAGGTTCCCTGGGAGTGTGTCAGTATTTACAGGGGGTCCCCGGGAGTGTGTCAGTATTTACAGGGGGTCCCCGGGAGTGTGTCAGTATTTACAGGGGGTCCCCGGGAGTGTGTCAGTATTTACAGGGGGTCCCCGGGAGTGTGTCAGTATTTACAGGGGTTCCCCGGGAGTGTGTCAGTATTTACAGGGGTTCCCCGGGAGTGTGTCAGTATTTACAGGGGGGTCCCCGGGAGTGTGTCAGTATTTACAGAGCGCCCCCCGGGAGTGTGTCAGTATTTACTAGGGGTCCTCGGGAGTGTGTCAGTATTTACAGAGCGCCCCCCGGGAGTGTGTCAGTATTTACAGGGGGTCCCCGGGAGTGTGTCAGTATTTACAGGGGGTCCCCGGGAGTGTGTCAGTATTTACAGGGGGTCCCCGGGAGTGTGTCAGTATTTACAGGGGGACCCCGGGAGTGTGTCAGTATTTACAGAGGTTCCCTGGGAGTGTGTCAGTATTTACAGGGGGTCCCCGGGAGTGTGTCAGTATTTACAGGGGGTCCCCGGGAGTGTGTCAGTATTTACAGGGGGTCCCCGGGAGTGTGTCAGTATTTACAGGGGGTCCCCGGGAGTGTGTCAGTATTTACAGGGGTTCCCCGGGAGTGTGTCAGTATTTACAGGGGTTCCCCGGGAGTGTGTCAGTATTTACAGGGGGGTCCCCGGGAGTGTGTCAGTATTTACAGAGCGCCCCCCGGGAGTGTGTCAGTATTTACTAGGGGTCCTCGGGAGTGTGTCAGTATTTACAGAGCGCCCCCCGGGAGTGTGTCAGTATTTACAGGGGGACCCCGGGAGTGTGTCAGTATTTACAGAGCGCCCCCCGGGAATGTGTCAGTATTTACTAGGGGTCCTCGGGAGCGTGTCAGTATTTACAGAGGTTTCCCGGGAGTGTGTCAGTATTTACAGGGGGGTCCCCGGGAGTGTGTCAGTATTTACAGAGCGCCCCCCAGGAGTGTGTCAGTATTTACTAGGGGTCCTCGGGAGCGTGTCAGTATTTACAGAGGTTTCCCGGGAGCGTGTCAGTATTTACAGGGGGGTCCCCGGGAGTGTGTCAGTATTTACAGAGCGCCCCCCAGGAGTGTGTCAGTATTTACTAGGGGTCCTCGGGAGCGTGTCAGTATCTAGAGGTTTCCCGGGAGTGTGTCAGTATTTACAGGGGGTCCCCGGGAGCGTGTCAGTATTTACAGGGGGTCCCCGGGAGTGTGTCAGTATTTACTGGGGGTCCTCGGGAGCGTGTCAGTATTTACAGGGGGTCCCCGGGAGTGTGTCAGTATTTACAGGGGGTCCCCGGGAGCGTGTCAGTATTTACAGGGGGTCCCCGGGAGTGTGTCAGTATTTACAGGGGGTCCCCGGGAGCGTGTCAGTATTTACAGGGGGTCCCCGGGAGTGTGTCAGTATTTACAGGGGGTCCCCGGGAGCGTGTCAGTATTTACAGGGGGTCCCCGGGAGTGTGTCAGTATTTACTGGGGGTCCTCGGGAGCGTGTCAGTATTTACAGAGGTTCCCATGGAGTGTGTCAATATTTACAGAGGATCCCCAGGAACATGTCAGTGCAGCATTTACAGGATGCTCCCCAAGGCTAAACCCTTCCACAAAGACAGAAAACTTTGCGAATGGAAACGGACCCCTGCCTTACCTACAGAGCTCTGTGAAGACCAGGATATTCAGCTTCTTCCTCTTCTTATCACTCAGGCAGAATCCCACTCGCTTCCCCTTGCGCCAGGTCTGCATGATTCAACACTTTAAGTCGCAGGCGGACAAGTTATATTGCTGGGTGAGATTTTGACAGCAAGTGTGTCCAGCTTTCCTTCTTATTTCATGGAAAGGCTGCGAGGTGGAGGAGGAGGAGGAGGAGGAGGAGACGAGCTGCTGGCTGACAAAAGGCTTCAGTCATTCCAGCCCATTGTTAATCACTGATCAATTGCGCCTCTCCCATTTGGAAAATAAAAGGTGCAAAGTCTGATTTCTTGCCCACCTTGAGTCGTCTGCAGGGAGCCGGTCCCCGGGATTGCTCTGATTCCCAATTCATTCTCCGGCTCCCAGCCTCTGCCCCGCCCACTTTGTGTTTGGTTACATTGACGCTCCCAAAAAATGTTGCAACCTTGAAATTTACAAGCTCGGGCTTCCGGGTGGGCGTGACAACAAACCCCGCCCACCCTCTCCCCTTATAAGGTCTTTGCTCACTGGTATTGGGTCAGGGCCACCACCGCCCTGAAGACTGGGAGCCAATGGGTACAGGAAGTGGACTGAGGAAATGGGATATATATATTTTTTAAACTGCAGTGGTTGAATTTGAAATATCTTCCTAATTGAGGTTGAGCTGACTTGAGGAGGTAGGTGGGATCTTCGGCATTGTGAAATATCTTAATAATTGAGGCTGCATTATAAAGATATGGCTTTAGGAAGGATGTGAAGGCCTTGAGAGAGGGTGCAGAAAATAGGGATGTGGGACTCGTGTCACGTAGATAGACTGGAGAAGCTGGGGTTGTTCTCCTTAGAGCAAGAGATGGTTGAGAGGAGATTTGATCGAGGTGTTCAAAATCATGAGGGGTCTGGTCAGAGTAGATAGAAACTGTTCCAATTGGTGGAAGGGTCAAGAACCAGAGGACACAGATTTAAGGTGATTGGCAGAAGAATCAAAAAGACATGAGGAAAAGCTTTTTTACGTAGCGAGTGGCTGGGATCTGGAATGCACTGCCCGAGAGGGTGGTGGAGGCAGACTCAATCGTGGCTTTCAAAAGGCAATTGGATAAGTACCTGTAGGGAAATAAATTGCAGGGCTACGAGGAAAAGGAGGGGGAGTGGGACTAGCTGAAGTGCTCTTGCAACGAGCTGGCACAGGCTTGATGGGCCGAATGGCCTCCTGTGGTGTAAACATTCTATGAAAGCACGGTGGCATAGTGGTTAGCACTGTTGCCTCACAGCGCCAGGGACCCGGGTTCGAATCCGGCCTCGGGCGACTGTCTGTGTGGAGTTTGCACATTCTCCCCGTGTTTGCGTGGGTTTCCTCCGGGTGCTCCGGTTTCCTCCCACAGTCCAAAGATGTGCGGGTTAGGTTGATTGGCTATGATAAATTGACCCTTAGTGTTAGGGGGATTAAATACGTGGGGTTACAGGGATAGGGTGGGATATGTGTTGGTGTAGGGGTTACGGGGATCGGGTGGGATATGTGTCGGTGCAGGCTCGATGGGCCGAAATGGCCTCTATCTGCACTGTGGGGTTTCTGTGATTCTGTGAATGCCTCACTGGTATTGGGTCATAGCCCTGAAGACTTGGAGCCAAAGAGTACAGGAGGTTGACTGAGGAGGTGGGATTTTTTTTATTGCAGCAGTTGAATATGAAATATCTTCATAATTGAGGCTGAATGCCTCACTGCATCTGACTCATTGGCAGCACAGGGCTAGGGCAGGAAGTGGAATCACGTTCTGAATTTTGCTTTATAACATTCAATCCAAAGGTTAATAACTTCATGAACTAACGTCTTCATCGCGGCATCAGCCATGGCTCAGTGAGCAGCACTCTCTCGGCTCTGAGTCAGAAACTTATCTCATTGAAACTTATAAAATTCTAACAGGACTGGACAGACTAGATGCAGGAAGGATGTTCCCGATGGTCGGGGAGTCCAGAACCAGGGTTCACAGTCTAAGGATAAGGGGTAAGCCATTTAGGACAGAGATGAGGAGGAATTTCTTCACCCAGAGAGTGGTGAACCTGTGGAATTCTCTACCACAGAAGGCAGTGGAGGCCAATTCATTAAATATATTCAAGAAGGAGTTGGATATATTTCTTGAGGCTTAAGGGATATGGGGAGAAAGCAGGGACAGGGTACTGAATTTGGATGATCAGCCATGATCTCATTAAATGGCGGAGCAGGCTCGAGGGGGAAGTGCAACGAGACCTGGGTGTACTTGTGCAGCGAAGATTCACCAGGCTGATACCTGGGATGGCAGGAATGACGTACAAGGAGAGATTGTGTCGATTGGGCTTATACTCGCTGGAGTTTAGAAGATTGAGAGGGGATCTCATCGAAACCTATAAAATTCTGTCAGGCCTGGACAGACTAGATGCAGGAAGGATGTTTCTGATGGCCGGGGAGTCCAGAACCAGGGGTCACAGTCTAAGGATAAGGGGTAAGCCATTTAGGACCGAAATGGGGAGGAATTTCTTCACCCAGAGAGTGGTGAACCTGTGGAATTCTCTGCCACAGAGGGTGGTGGAGGCCAGTTCATTAAATATATTCAAGAAAGAGTTGGATATATTTCTTAAGGCTAAAGGGATCAAGGGATATGGGGAGAAGGCAGGGACCGGGTACTGAATTTGGATGATCAGCCATGATCTCATTGAATGGCGGAGCAGGCTCGAGGGGCCGAATGGCCTACTCCTGCTCCTATCTTCTATGTTTATATTAGAAGGTTGTGAGGTTCCAAGTCCCCACTCCAGAGACTCGAGCACAAAATCTAGGCTGACACTCCCAGTGCAGTACTGAGGGAGCGCTGCAGTCGGAGGTGCCGTGTTTAAAATGAGACGTTAAGCCGTCTCAGGTGAACATAAAAGATCCCACAGCCTCTGTTTCGAAGAAGCGTAGAGGAGTTCTCCCCCGGTTTCCTGGGCCAACATTAATCTCTTTTTACAAACATCACTAAAAACAGATTATGCGGTCATTATCGCATTGCTGTTTGTGGGAGCCAAGCTGTGCGCAAATTGGCTGCCGCGTTTCCCTCATTACAACAACGACTACACTTTATAAAAGTGTAGTTATTGGCTGTAAAGCGCTTTGGGATGGCCCGAGGTCATGAAAGGCGCTGTAGGAATGCAAGACATGAATGAAAATGGAAGGAAGTGCGATGTGTTTGGTAATTAGTCCTCCCACTCACTCAGAAACTGGAGTTTCTAGTTTGAAACCTGTTGGGCAGCAGGTACAAGAGAGAGACTAGACGGTCCCAAATCTGGGCTGTGCTTAGTTGGCTGATCTCAGATATGGCCTGGGTAGTAGGGAAGTTACAATCAGCCTCTGAGGGAGGGTGTAAAGAAAAATCAGCCCGGATTCCCACTCCTTAGTGCTATTCAGTGAACCCAGCTGGAAAGTAAACACACGGACATCACGTCAGGAGGGCAGGAGCGGGCTCGGCTATGAAGCCTTCGGTGGTCGAATAGCATACGGACAACTCCACTGTCTAGGTTAACAAATGAAGAATGACCACGTGGGTGAGGAAGTGGAGGGCGGGCCATGGAACTTTATCTCAGAGAGTCTGCTCCTTGAGGAGAGCGGGAAAAGTTGAGGCGGGGCGGGGGGGAACCTCGAGGACTAATCTCACCATCAAAGAACTCCCTGTAATGATCAATAACATGTCATTCTATAGTGGACACTAGGTGGAGCCGTAGAGCTGTGTAGAGCTGTATATAGCTGTATGTATAAGACTACACTACCCAGCTGTATGATATTAAGACTACATTACCCATGAGGCACTAGGCTACCCACAAGGCAACAGTCAAGATGGCAGCCTGCACACAGGAGCATACATGCTGCATCTCTACAGATACTGTACCTAGAGAACGTGTACTGAATAAATGACTAGCTAGAAGCTAGCTGTGTTCATAATAAGAATGTCTATTTATTAATGAACATAACACTCCCTACACCGGGATTGAGAATTCTTAAGGATGGCAACAGATTAAATCCCTTGGAGCGGGATGGGTCCCATTCCGACCGGAGGAGTACAGGCCAGTGTTAGGACCTTGGTGAGACCACACCTGGAGTACTGTGTACAATTCTGGTCTCCTTACCTAAGGAAGGATATACTTGCCATAGAGGGAGTGCAACGAAGGTTCACGAGACTGGTTCCTGGGATGGTGGGACTGTCGTATGAGAAGAGATTGAGTAAACCAGGCCTGTATTCTCTTGAATTCAGAAGAATGAGAGGGGATCTCATTGAAGCATACAACATTATTACAGGGCTTGATAGGGTGGATGCTGGGAGAATGTTTCCCTTGGCTGGGGAGTCTAGAACCAGGGGCCACAGCCTCAGGATAAAGGGTCGGCCATTCAGGACTGAGATGAGGAAAGATTTCTTCACACAGAGGGTGGTGAACCTTTGGAATTCTCGACCCCAGAGGGCTGTGGAGGCTCAGTCATTGGGTATATTCAAAACAGAAGTCGATAGATTTCTGACTAGTAAAGGCATCAAGGGATATGGCGATAGGGCCGGTGAATGGAGTTGAGGCAGAAGGTCAGCCATGATCTCATTGAATGGCGGAGCAGGCTCGAGGGGCCGAATGGCCTACTCCTGCTCCTATTTCTTATGTTCACACAACCCGTGCAATCGAACGGGGCCCTGAACCAATCCACCACCCCACCCCCGCAAGTGATAAGTTTAAGGGTTTCAGATTTTCCTGGTCTCCGGTAAATCGATCTCAAACTTTATATCGATCATTGGAAACACAGCAGCAGCAGCAACCTAAGCAGTTGGTCCAGCAAACCGGACCAAAACAACCCGTACACCAATAGGGCAGTCACCGAGTCTGTCTAACTATCGATTCTTAGTTAGGGAGATCTCTGCATCAACTGAAACAAAAAGTTGTTACTTCTCCTTCAGTCAAGACCATTACTGCAGCCTTTAAAGAGTTAATTAGTAGAATGACAGCGAGATGGACTTACTGGGAGACAGTAGGTTGTACTGAATTTCACAATGATTTGATTTACACTTTCTTTCCCTTACTTGTTTGATCAATTTTTGAACTCTCCCTCCATCGAACCCTCTCAGAATTCGAACGTTTGTTCTATTGTTCCCCCCACAACGTGCATAGAATCAGAGAAAGTTACAGCATGGAAGGAGGCCATTTCGGCCCATCGTGTCCATGCCGGCCGACAAAGAGCTATCCAGTCTAATCCCACTTCCCAGCTCTTGGTCCGTAGCCCTGCAGGTTAGAGCATCCCAATTGCACATCCAAGTACTTTTTAGATGTGGTTAGGGTTATGCATTTATGTAGCACCTTTAACGTCGTAAAATGTCCCAAGGCGCGTCACAGGAACGTAACCAGGCAAAATCTGACACCACGCCACAGAGAGATATTAGGACAGGCGACCAAAAGCTTAGTCAAAGCGGTAGGTTTTAAGGAGCGTCTTCAAAGGAGAGAGGCGGAGAGGTTTAGGGAGGGAATTCTGGAGCTCAGGACCCAGGCAGCTGAAGGCACGGCCGCCAATGGTGGAGCGAAGGAAATCAAGGATGCACAAGAGGCCAGAATTGGAGGAATGCAGAGATTTCGAAGGGTTATAGTGTTGGAGGAGGTTACAGAGATGGGGAGGGGGGGGGGGAAAGAGGCCACGGAGGGATTTGTAAACAAGAATGAGGATATTAAATTCGAGGCGTTGCGTAACCGGGAGCCAATGTAGGTCAGCGAGCATTGGGGTGATGGGTGAACGGGACTTAGTAAATGACACATCTGATTCTTCTCGGTGACATAGCTGTAGCAAGTAGCATCAGGCGAAAGGAGATTTTCCTGGCTGAAATTGTTAAAGAAATATTGATGATCACAAGAGCTTATGCTCGCTGGAGTTTAGAAGAATGAGAGGGGATCTCATTGAAACTTATAACATTCTAACAGGACTACATAGAAACATAGAAGATAGGAGCAGGAGTAGGCCATTCGGCCCCTCGAGCCTGCTCCGCCATTCAATGAGATCATGGCTGACTAGACAAACTAGATGCAGGAAGGATGTTCCTGATGGCGGGGGAGTCCAGAACCAGGGGTCATAGGCTAAGGATAAGGGGTAAGGCATTTAGGACTGAGATGAGGAGGAATTTCTTCACCCAGAGAGTGGTGAACCTGTGGAATTCTCTACCACAGAAGGCAGTTGAGGCCAACATTAAATATATTCAAGAAGGAGTTAGATATATTTCTTAAGGCTAAAGGGATCAAGGGATATGGGGAGAAGGCAGGGACAGGGTACTGAATTTGGATGATCAGCCATGATCTCATTGAATGGCGGAGCAGGCTCGAGGGGCCGAATGGCCTACTCCCGCTCCTATCTTCTATGTTTCTATCTAAATGGCCTGGCAGGGACCTCGATTGATCTTGAGATTTATCGGAAGCTCGATTGCTCCAATATCATGCAAGACTTTGTCACAGCTGAAACATGCAAAGCTCGTTCCTGAGTTGTCACATGGCCCACATACTGATAATAAAACCGGTGTTTCCAGACCTTTGTGATCTTTCAACGGCATATACTCTTGTGTTATCTATCGCTTATCATTCTGTTAAATATTACCCAATGCAAACGGGCCTTTTTCCACAATTGTACATGTGCAGACTTGACACCACCTTAAGTACTTCGTATCAGTGTCTATCCAGTAAGATGTAGGGGCCCCGCAATCGAGCCTTTGAACAGGATTCCTGCCACGCAAACGTCACTCCTGCAAATTAGCCACCTGTGACATCCAATCTCTCGGAGTTGTAAGGTTGGATTATGAAGGTAAAAAGAAATGCAAAACTCAGCTGTACATCTGATGAAGTGGTAGAAATGGAACAATCACCTGCTCGACCCGCTGTGTATCTCCAGCATTTTAAAATTCTCATCCTCGTTTTCAAATGCCTCCATGGTTTCGCCCCTCCCTATCTCTGTAACCTCCTCCAGCCCCTACAACCCTCCGAGGTCTCTGCGCTCCTCAAGAAGGAGTTAGATATATTTCTTAAGGCTAAAGGGATATGGGGAGAAAGCAGGGACAGGGTGCTGAATTTGGATGATCAGCCATGATCTCATTGAATGGTGGAGCAGGCTCGAGGGGCCGAATGGCCTACTCCTGCTCCTATCTTCCATGTTTCCAATTCTGGCCTCTTGCGCATCCCCCGATTTTTGAATTGCTCCACCATTGGCGGCCGTGCCTTCAGCTGCCTTAAGAGGGCGCTAATGGGTCGCAAAGCAACTAGCGCTTGGGCGCGGCGATGTTTGCGCCGCTCGCGAAATTAACTAGACATTTTGCGGCGGCGCTAAACACTACCGCCACGATCTCCTGCGCCCGCAGATCGTGATGTCAGTCGAGTGCGCAATGCCCCGTTAGCGCCCCGGACCGGATATTGAGTGGCGCCCCCTGCCTTACTGCCTGCCGCTAGCAACGACAGGTTGAGGGGAGCGTTTTGCAGTCAGGAAGGGACTGGGGGAGCGCTATTTAAAGGAGACCGCTTCCTGCTTTTTTTTGTCGGTGACATTTTTGCACCACGCATTCTGAGAGAGAGAGAGAGAGAGAGAGACTTCTGGAGAGATTCAACGCTGTGTGAAGGAGTTTTGAGTACTGAGCAGCACTTTGCAGGTTTATTTTGATTTGCCCTTCCTTGCTTCGCCAGCGCTCTGAGGTAGCGCCTCGCTCCTCGGCGTTTGCGCCTTAAGACAGGCGTGAAGCGCCTGATTTAGCGCTCCAATCACCTCCAGGGGCGATAAAAGCCAAGTTTGCTGTCGGAGGCGATAATGAGCGCCAGGCGCACGGCCGATAATGGCGCCCCAAACGGGGCGATACTGAATTTTTCCCCCAAACTGTTTCCCAGTGGCTGAAGGGTCGATAACCAGAGGACACAGATTTAAGGTGATTGGCAAAAGAACCAGAGGCGACAGGAGGAAAAACCTTTTTACGCAATGAGTGGTGAGGATTTGGAATGCGCTGCCTGATAGGGCGGTGGAAACAGATTCAATAATAGCCTTCAAAAGGGAATTGGATAAATACTTGAAGGAGGAAAAATTGCAGGGATATGGGGAAAGAGCAGGACTAACTGGATTGTTCTTCGAAAGAGCCGGCATAGACACGATGGGCCGAATGGCCTCCTTCTGTGCTGAACTATTCTATGAGTTCCTGAAAGGGCAAATAGTACATAGTCTGTGGAAAGGAATGAGCTTCACAGGGCCAATGACCTTTTCCACTTTGGTGGCAAAAACAGGAAGGCAGATTATTATTTGAATGGCAATAGATTGGGAGAAGGGGAAGTGCAACGAGACCTGGGTGTCCTTGTGCACCAGTCGCTGAAGGTAAGCATGCAAGCGCAGCAGGCGGTTAAGAAGGCAAATGGTATGTTGGCCTTCGTAGCGAGAGGATTCGAGTACAGGAACAAGGATGTCTTGCTACAGTTGCACAGGGCCTTGGCGAGACCGCACCTTGAGTATTGTGTGCAGTTTTGGTCACCTTACCCGAGAAAGGACGTTCTTGCCATGGAAGGAGTGCAGCGAAGATTCACCAGGCTGATACCTGGGATGGCAGGAATGATGTATGAGAAGAGATTGGGTCGATTGGGCTTATACTCACTGGAGTTTAGAAGATTGAGAGGGGATCTCATCGAAATCTATAAAATTCTGTCAGGCCTGGACAGACTAGATGCAGGAAGGATGTTTCTGATGGCCGGGGAGTCCAGAACCAGGGGTCATAGTCTAAGGATAAGGGGTAAGCCATTTAGGACTGAAATGAGGAGGAATTTCTTGACCCAGAGAGTGGTGAACCTGTGGAATTCTCTGCCACAGAGGGCGGTGGAGGCCAGTTCATTAAATATATTCAAGATGGAGTTGGATATATTTCTTAAGGCTAAAGGGATCAAGGGATATGGGGAGAAGGCAGGGACAGGGTACTGAACTTGGATGATCAGCCATGATCTCATTGAATGGCGGAGCAGGCTCGAGGGGCCGAATGGCCTACTCCTGCTCCTATCTTCTATGTTTCTATGTTTCTCGTTCCGAGGCTCGTTATTGAAATCTTCTACCTTCTTCTTCGAGGGTTCTTAACTTTCAATTGCATCAACGCAAATTAAATCTGAAATCTCTTCCAGGGCAGCAATCCGTCTCAGGGTTTGGAAACCTCGTCTGCCCTTTCAGGTGGACCTAAAAGATGCCATAGCACTATTATGAAGAAGAGCAGGAGAGCTCCCCCCTCCCCGCCCCCAACGTCCTGGCCAATATTTATCCCTCAACCAACATCACGAAAACAGACTGTTCACAAATTGTCTGCCGCGTTTCCAACGTTACAACAGTGGCTACTCTTCAAAAAGTACTCGATTGGCTGTAAAGGGCTTTGGGACGTCCTGAAGTCGTAGAATCATAAACATGTATGGCACAGGAAGGAGGCCATTCGGCTCATCGTGTCCGTGTCGGCCGACAAAGAGCTATCCAGCCTAATCCCACTTTCCAGCTCTTGGGTCCGTAGCCCTGTGGGTTACGGCACTTCAAGTGTGACGTAAGAAAACTACTAGGCACTTGGTCTAAGCGTTAAACAAAGCTTTAATCAACTGTTTTTCAACATGGAGATCCAGTTGTGTCCTTCACTAGTTCCTGTTAAAGAATGTCCTGAGCAAGCTGGGCCCGTGCCCGAGTATTTATACTCTCCCTGGACAGCGCCACCAGCAGGCCGCCCAGTATTATTTCATAAGTCATTTCCACATGAATGACTAGATTCATGTCAAAGTGCATATCCAAGTACTTTTTAAATGTGATGAGGGTTTCTGCCTCTACCACCCTTTCAGACAGTGAGTTCCAGACCCCCCACCGCCCTCTGGGTGAAAAAATATCTTCTCAACTCCCCTCTAATCCTTCTACCAATTACGTTAAATCTATGCCCCCCCTGGTTATTGAAAGGCACTGTATATAAATGCAAATTGGTTTTTCTGTTTTAGTGGCTGGTCTGAACGGCTCGGCTAGACGGTCCATTCATCTGCAGCCAGTAACTTGCTGGTTAATTGAAATTTATTCTAGATTGCGGTTACAGCTGGAAGGCATCAGGGGCCGAGTGTGGAGAACGACGACGGGACGCTGCGCACAATCAGCAGAGTTTCCTTCGCAACCCACCAGTAATATTTGTTTATTCGTTACCATGGAAACCGCCAGTTTTATTTTCCGAAATAAGTCAAGGAGATCTCGACCAGCGCTCACTTATAAATATAATACTATAGGGCTTCTGTCTTTCCGCTCACAAATTGCAATAAGACTATGTCGGAAATAACGACAGAAAACGCTGGAAAAACTCAGCAGGCCAGGCAACATCCGTGGAGAGAGAAACAGAGTCAACGTTTCAGGCCGAAACCCTTCATCAGGACTGAGAAACACAGGAAATGAAACAGATTAAAAGGCCAGTTGGGGGGCTGGGAAATGGGGGAGGGGATGAAAGAACAAAAGGGAAGGTCAGTGAGAGGTGAAGAGACATTAAGAGATATTCAAGGCGAGACGAGATGGTAATAGGACAGGTAAAGAGACAAAAGACGGCTCTAGATTAGGTGTGAAATGCGCTGGCAGAGTGAGAGACAGCTGCCATGTGGGAGAGAGAAAAAGGCACAAACCAAAAGGTGTGGATAAAAAATATAATAGGGGCCGAGGTTATGATCTGAAATTGTTGAACTCGATGTTGAGTCCTGAAGGCTGTAAAGTGCCTAATCGAAAGATGAGGTGCTGTTCCTCGAGCTTACGCTGAGCTTCCGTGGAACAGTGCAAGAGGCCGAGGACGGTGAGGTCCGAGTGGGAATGGGGCGGTGAATTAAAGTGACAGGCGACCGGAAGCTCGGGGTCCCCCTTACGGACTGAACGGAGGTGTTCCGCAAAGCGGTCACCCAATCTGCGTTTGGTCTCCCCAATGTAGAGGAGACCGCATCGTGAGCAGCTATGTCGGCCCCATATAACGTTGACTTGAATAACTAAAGACCGTACAGTCCGCACCGCTTATAGTGGGTATTTGTTGGTGTTGACGTGATTCGCCCGCTCTAAGGGTTGGTCGTTAAAACATCCCAGGTTTTACATCTCCTGGCTAGCCTCCCACCTGGCCGGCCTCCCACCTTGCAGCCTCGGTAACCTCGAGCTCCTCCAAAGCTCTGCTGCTCTTATCCTAACCCGCACCGTCACGTTCAACCATCGTCTCTGTGCTCGCTGACCTCCATTGGCTCCCGCCCGGTCTGGCTGTGCCTCGATTTTAAAAATTCTCTTCCTCGTTTTCAAATCCCTCCATGGCCTCCTCGCCACCCCCCCCCCTTCCCTATCTCGGTCACCTCTTCCAGCCCTACAACCCCCCTCGAGATCTCTGCACTCCTCCAACTCTGGCCTCTTGCGCATCCCCCGATTTTAATCGCTCCACCATTGGCGGCCGTGCCTTCAGCTGCCTGGGCCCCAAGCTCTGGAATTCCCTCCCTAAACCTCTCCGCCTCTCTCCTCCTTTAAGACGCTCCTTAAACTCAAACTCTACCTCTTTGGCCAAGCTTTTGGTCACCTGACCCAAAATCTCATGTGGCTCGGTGTCAAATTTTATCCGATAACGCTCCTGTGAAGCACCTTAGGACGTATTACTATGTTAAAGGCGCTGTATCAATGCAAATTGCTGTTTTTGTCGGAAGGAAACATTAGCCCCAGACGCCCTCCAGAGGATTCGGAGTGTAACCTGTTGGTTGGGTTTTGTACACGGGGAGGATTTTAAATGATTAAACTGCTAAAACACTGCAGCAGATTCAGGATACATGACCACCCCCCCCCCCCCAACACCTGTTTTATTCCTTCTGCAGGCAAAACAAGGCTGTCTGTGGTTTATTATGAAGCACGAGCATCAGCCTGTGCCTATTAACTATTTCACACACTTAAAACAAAAGCAGTTCTTGGATCAGTCGCATCCAGACACTGACTGGGGGGATTGTTGAATGAATGATATCCGTGTATCAATTAAATTTATATAGCGCCCGTCATGACCTCGGGATGTCCCGTGGTGCTTTACATTAATTCAGCGAGTGGCCAGTGCAAAAAGCACTCCCCTATACTTCTTTCCCCAGAGGGCGGTTAGAACGTGGAACTCGCTAATCGCATGGAGTAGCTGAGGTGAATAGAAAAGATGCATTTAAGAGGAAACTAGGTGAGGGAGAAAGGAACAGTAGCATACGTCGATGGGCCGAATGGCCAGTTTCTGCGCTGTGAATTCGAGGCAGTTCTACACACAGCCGGCCGATCTGGAGACGGGGAAAATCAGCTGGGCATGTGCCAATCTTGATGGGCCTGTAGCAGCACCTTAAAGGGGAGGGGTTAAAACCCGGGGCGTGAAAGGCAGCGGCAGTTTGGAGGAGCAGGCTAAAGTTCTACAACACCTGGAGCAGCAGCCACATTAATGTCGGAAGCCTTTTAAGTATCAAAACCCAAAAGTATGCCACAGTTGCCTCTGGCGTTCCCTGACTGCAGCGGAGGGTCCCTTTAATGCAGGCTCAAAATGGCCACCTCGCGCCTCTGCTGCCCCCATTTGGTGGGCAGGAATAGGAGCGCCTTAAGCCGACTCATGCTGCACTATTGAACCCATCGTACGCTCTCGGACTTCACTGATCAGCTCTTTCCCGCATCCCTTACCTAATAAATACTACAATGACAGCCGTGGTTCAATGGGTTCACCAGATTCACCAGAAGAATGAGAGGGGATCGCATTGAAACTTATAAAATTCTAACAGGACTAGACAGACTAGATGCAGGAAGGATGTTCCCGATGGCCGGGGAGTCCAGAACCAGAGGTCACAGTCTAAGGATAAGGGACTGAGATGAGAAGGAATTTCTTCACCCAGAGAGTGGTGAACCTGTGGAATTCTCTACCACAGAAGGCAGTTGAGGCCAATTCATTAAATATATTCAAGAAGGAGTTGGATATATTTCTTGAGGCTTAAGGGATCAAGGGATATGGGGAGAAAGCAGGGACAGGGTACTGAGTTTGGATGATCAGCCATGATCTCATTAAATGGCGGAGCAGGCTCGAGGGGCCGAATGGCCTACTCCTGCTCCTATCTTCTATGTTTCCATGTAGCACTTTCGCCTCTGTCAGAAGGTTGTGGGTTCAAGTCCCCACTCCAGAGACTTGAGCACAAAAATCTAGGCTGACAGTGGGGAAAGAGAGAGGAAAAACTAGGTAAGTTAACTGTGAGAAAACATGCGCACAAAAGCAAATATTGTTATTAAACCCCCCTCAGGATATGAAGAGCCAGAGTTTGGACCAGCAGGAACTGAAACCCGAGAATCTGTTTTTTCCTTCACAGACACAAATAAACCGCACAAAAAAAAAACTGCTCGTAAAACTCAGCAATGACTCCCACTTGCATCACATCCTACGCCATCTGAAGCTGGACCAGAAGATAAGAGAGAAATGAGTAAAAAGTAGAAAAAAAAATCTAGGCTGACACTCCCAGTGCAGTGCTGAGGGAGTGCTGCACTGTGAGGTGCCATCTTTCGCATGAGACGTTAAACCGAGGCCCCGTCTGCTCTCTCAGGTAGACGTAAAAGATCCCACGGCCATTATTTCGAAGAAAAGCAGGGGGAGTTCTCCCCGGTGTCCTGGGGCCAATATTTATCCCTCAACCAACATCACTAAAACAGATTATCTTGTCATTGCTGTTTGTGGGAGCTTGCTGTGCACAAATTGGCTGCCGCGTTTCCTACATTAACAACAGCGACTCCACTTCAAAAAGTACTTCATTGGCTGCAAAGCGCCTTGGGACATAGGGGTCGGGAAAGGGGCTAGAGAAATGCAAGTCTTTCTTTCAATCAAACAAGTTCAAAGACACTATGCTTGCAATTCAAATTAAATTAGAAATTTTTACACTAATGCCTTGGCCGAGAATAAGTTGCTGCCTGGAAGTTTCTGCATCCTGGCTAAGCTACAATCTAAAAACCCGCCTACATCTTGCAGACAGATAACCTCACAGGACAATGTTGATGAATCAGGCACTTTTATACACCGACGACGCACATAACACAGGAGACGAAGGAGAATTTTTTAAAGAAATGATCTACAGCTGTCCAAAGCCCATTTTACATTTGCGTTTACTCTGCGTATCCGAAGTCATACAACAAAAGACAAAAAAAAGTCTTATGTGTGTTTGGTGCGGAACAAAGCCTCTGCTTTCACCATTGTGACACTGTGGCGTTTCCCCTCCATCTCCATTCATGGTGCGACGGGAGCTTTGCACAAGCTGCCAGGAACCAGCTGTAACAAACACAACAAGGAGTTCAAGTGTCTGTGATGACAGGACGTTACCGTGCAAGGAGCTCCCTTTTTTTGTGACCTTAAGGTTCCGCGCCAAGTCAGCAGAATTCATTTCCCCTTTAAGTGATGTGGTTGCGGCTGACTTGAAACATTTTATTCTGCAATAAACTCCCGCTGATGCGGCGGGAATACATTCCCTCCATCGAGTAGGAGCAGCGAGCTTCTCCCACTCAACCGCTCGTGTGTTTTGCTTATTGTTGTTGCAATTGCCTTTTCCCCTCGTTTCTCCCTGACCCCGAACTTCATGAGCGTCCTGTATACAAAATCTTTGCCCCCCCCCCACCACCCCTTGACCAACAGCCTCAGTGGATGAAGCACAGTAACAAGGGGTGAAGGTCGCTGAAGGTAAGCATGCAGGTGCAGCAGGCGGTTAAGAAGGCAAATGGTATGTTGGCCTGCGTAGCGAGAGGGTTTGATTACAGGAACAAGGATGTCTTGCTGCAGTTGTACAGGGCCTTGGTGAGACCACACCTTGAGTATTGTGTGCAGTTTTGGTCGTCTTATCTGAGGAAGGATGTTCTTGCCATGGAAGGAGTTCAGCGAAGATTCACCAGACTGATACCTGGGATGGCAGGAATGACGTATAAAGAGAGATTGGGTCAATTGGGCTTATATTTGCTAGAGTTTAGAAGAATGAGAGGGGATCTCATTGAAACTTATAAAATTCTAACAGGACTGGACAGACTAGATGCAGGAAGGATGTTCCCGATGGTCGGGGAGTCCAGAACCAGGGGTCACAGTCTAAGGATATGGGGTAGGCCCTTTAGGACTGAGATGAGGAGGAATTTCTTCACCCAGAGAGTGGTGAACCTGTGGAATTCTCTACCACAGAAGGCAGTAGAGGCCAATTCATTAAATATATTCAAGAAGGAGATGGATATATTTCTTAAGGCTAAAGGGATCAAGGGATATGGGGAGAAAGCAGGGACCGGGTACTGAATTTGGATGATCAGCCATGATTGCATTGAATGGCGGAGCAGGCTCGAGGGGCCGAATGGCCTACTCCTGCTTCTATCTTCTGTTTCTATGATTGAGAGGCAACGATGGTGCATTCTTACCACCTTTTATTACATAGCAACTCAGTGGTTGCATTGACACAGGGTCAATAATGGCCTCTACGTCGTTCCTGTTTGAAGACGGCATGGGTCACGGCCCGCAACGAAACGTTTCCTGACACACCAGTTAGCTGTTGCACAGCGCTGGGGAATGATGTGGTAAAGGCCCCCGTACTGAACACATGTTTAGGACCTTGGCCAAATCAAATTTCTTTCCTCCCACACGCTACCCAAGTAGCTCAGCTGGAACAGAGGCAAGAAGAGACCAAGTAGGCGCATGCCCCCCCCGCCAGGTTTGATTTGCAGTCCTTGCTCAAGCTGCCGGTCACAGCCGTGCCGAGCAGGAATCACTAGCCGGGGCTCATGGGCGGTTGAGGCAAGGCCCCCCCAGAGGGCTATTGAGCAGGGTTGCCAAAACTGGTTGGGCCTATTGCAGGAGGTTTCATCACACGACCTGCAACTGCCACGGCATTGGCCGGCCAACACATCAATCCCCAGGAGGCACCAACTTCCCACGGCCAATTGGAAAGCAAACAAACACTTTGTTACCTAATTGACTCCCAAGAATCATCCAATCAAACAGCCTTTTTACCTTCCTCCAAATTTTTTTTCATTATAATTAATAAACAAAAGTGTTCAAAGATGATTAAAAAAAAACGTAATGCCTATGATTTTTCTCCTGGGTTACTCCCAGCACCGTCTTGGAGATGAATTAAGTCCTGGAGACTGCTGGACAATTGGCCGACTCCTGTTCCTATGTGGCACCTGTGGACCTGGACTCCAGCAAGAGTCACTGCCTTCAGGAGGAGAGAGAAGAAAAATGGAGGAAAACGTTCAATATAAACAGAGCTTCCCTCCACCACCCCGTTTCAGTGGATTTTGGTGGTCTTGATTTCAAATTCGGCCGACAGGGCAGACTCAGTTTAACGTCTCATCCGAAAGGCGGCACCTCTGACAGTGCAGCGCTCCCTCAGTACTGTCCCTCCGACAGTGCAGCGCTCCCTCAGTACTGTCCCTCAGACAGTGCAGCGCTCCCTCAGTACTGTCCCTCCGACAGTGCGGCGCTCTCTCAGTACTGCCCCTCCGACGGTGCAGCACTCCCTCAGTACTGCCCCTCCGACAGTGCAGCGCTCCCTCAGTACTGCCCCTCCGACGGTGCAGCGCTCCCTCAGTACTGCCCCTCCGACAGTGCAGCGCTCCCTCAGTACTGCCCCTCCGACGGTGCAGCGCTCCCTCAGTACTGCCCCTCCGACAGTGCGGCACTCCCTCAGTACTGCCCCTCCGATGGTGCAGCGCTCCCTCAGTACTGCCCCTCCGACAGTAAAGTGCTCTCAGTACTGCCCCTCTGACAGTGCAGCCCTCCCTCAGTACTGCCCCTCCGACAGTGCGGCACTCCCTCAGTACTGCCCCTCCGATGGTGCAGCGCTCCCTCAGTACTGCCCCTCCGACAGTAAAGTGCTCTCAGTACTGCCCCTCCGACAGTGCAGCCCTCCCTCAGTACTGCCCCTCCGATGGTGCGGCGCTCTCTGTGCTGCCCCTCTGACAGTGCGGCACTCCCTCAGTACTGCCCCTCTGACAGTGCGGCACTCCCTCAGTACTGCCCCTCCGACAGTGCAGCACTCCCTCAGTACTGCCCCTCCGACAGTGCAGCACTCCCTCAGTACTGTCCCTCCGACAGTGCAGCGCTCCCTCAGTACTGCCCCTCCGACAGTGCAGCCCTCCCTCAGTACTGCCCCTCCGACAGTGCAGCACTCTCTCAATACTGCCCCTCCGAGGGTGCAGCCCTCCCTCAGTACTGCCCCTCCGACGGTGCAGCCCTCCCTCAGTACTGCCCCTCCGACAGTAAAGTGCTCTCAGTACTGTCCCTCCGACAGTGCAGCGCTCCCTCAGCACTGCCCCTCTGACAGTGCGGCGCTCCCTCAGTACTGCCCCTCCGACAGCGACGCACTCCCTCAGTACTGCACTGGAGAGTCAGCCTAGATTTCTGTGCTCAAGTCTCTGGCGTGGGACTTGAACCCACGACCTTCTGACTCAGCGGCGAGGGCGCGGCGGCTCAGTGGTAGCCTCTGATGGGGGATTCGAGAGAAGGACGAGATAAATAGGTTGAAAGGCCTCCTTCATCTTTTTTTAATCTTTGAGAATAGGGTGTAGATCTTTAAATATTAATTTAAAACCAAGGTTATAAAGGTCAGGGGTAGTGGAGTGAGTGGGCAGCTTGGTTATATCGATAACAATGAGAGCATTGTTGTCTATGTTGCTGATTCAAGCAGAAGCGATTGGATGAGCTGTGAATGGAAAAGTTAACTCCGCAGTTACTGGCACGCACCACTTCCTGGTTTTAAGTTGCCGATGCAGCAATAAGGCCTTGTGATTCACTGGAATCCTCCCCTCCACCCAAAGATAGCAACACAGAATTTGTCTAACCTGGTCCATAAATGTGTCACCCGGTCTGCTCCTGAATTGTACTGAAGATTGGCTGTAAAGCGTTTTGGGGACGTCCTAATCATAGAAATTTACGGCGCAGAGGAGGCCATTCGGCCCATCGTGTCTGTGCCGGCCAAAAAAACTCTCCAGCCTAATCCCACTTTCCCACTCTTGGTCCGTAGCCCTGTGGGTTACGGCACTTCAAGTGCATATCCAAGTACATTTTAAATGTGGTGAGGGTTTCTGCCTCTACCACCCTTTCAGGCAGTGAGTTCCAGACCACCACCACCCTCTGGGTGAAAAAAGTTCTCCTCAACTCCCCTCTAATCCTCCGACCAATTACTTTTTAAAAATTCATTGATGGGATGTGGGCGTCGCTGGCTAGGCCTGCATTTAGTGCCCATCCCTAATTGCCCTTGAGAAGATGGTGGTGACCCACCTTCTTGAACCGCTGCAGTCCATATGGTGTAGGTACACCCACAATGCTGTTAGGAAGGGAGTTCCAGGATTTTGGCCCAGTGACAGTGAAGGAACGGCGATACAGGTCCAAGTCAGGCTGGTGTGTGGCTTGGAGGGGAACTTGTAGGTGGTGATGTTCCTATGCATCTGCTGCCCTTGTCCTTCTAAGTGGTAGAGGTCGCGGGTTTGGAAAGTGTTGTTGAAGGAGCTTTGGCGAGTTGCTGCAGTGCATCTTGTAGATGGTACACACTGCAGCCACAGTGCGCCGGTGGTGGCGGGAGTGAATGTTGAGGGTGGTGGATGGAGTGCCAATCAAGTGGGCTGCTTTATCCTGAATGGTGTCGAGCTTCTTGAGTGTTGTTGGAGCTGCACTCATCCAGGCAAGTGGAGAGTATTCCATCACACTCCTGACTTGTGCCTTGTAGATGGTGGAAAGGCTTTGCGGAGTCAGGAGGTGAGACACTCGCCGCAGAATTCCCAGCCTCTGGCCTGCTCTTGTAGCCACAGTATTTATATGGCTGATCCAGTTCAGTTTCTGATCAATGGTAACCCCCAGGATGTTGATAGTGGGGGATTCAGTGATGGTAATGCCATTGAATGTCAAGGGGAGATGGTTAGAGTCTCGCTTGTTGGAGATGGTCATTACCTGGCACTTGTGTGGTGCGAATGTTACTTGCCACTTGTCAGGCCCCTGGTTATTGACCTCTCTCAGAAATCACAGAAACCCCACAGTGCAGATAGAGGCCATTTCGGCCCATCGAGCCTGCACCGACACATATCCCACCCGATCCCCGTAACCCCTACACCAACACATATCCCACCCTATCCCCGTAACCCCACGTATTTAATCCCCCTAACACTAAGGGTCAATTTTTTATCATAGCCAATCAACCTAACCCGCACATCTTTGGACCGTGGGAGGAAACCGGAGCACCCGGAGGAAACCCACGCAAACACGGGGAGAATGTGCAAACTCGGGGAGAATGTGCAAACTCCACACAGTCACCCGAGGCCGGATTCGAACCCGGGTCTCTGGCGCGGTGAGGCAACAGTGCTAACCACTATGCCACTGTGCTGCCCTCTCTGCTAGGGGAAATAGGTCCTTCCTACCCACTCTATGTAGGCCGCTCATAATTTTATACACCTCAATCAAGACTCCCCCTCAGCCTCCTCTATTCCAAAGATAGGCGCTATGTAGATGCAAGTTCTATCTAAGAGTGAGATACAACCCTTGGTCGGTGTTGAGTTAGCGGATCTCAGGCAGGACAGTGATAAGGACACCATAACTGTCCTCAGCATCCCCTCGTTCCCTCAAGCCCGACTCATGCCACTGTCTGGTACCTTGCCCAGGTAATTCTGTTGTTTTCTACAAATTCGCACATTCTACAGTCCCGACACACTGTCTGTGCTTCCATTACCTATCCTATATTTAGTTAGTTATTTATTCTACAGCAGTTATTTGTTATCTCTATTTTCTAATTTGCCTTCAATACTAAATTATGATCACTGGATTTAATTAATTTTAATTAGTTACTTCTGTTTCACGGTTTAGTATATTTAGCCGATTACATCAACTTATTTAAAGCTGATAGTTTGGCTTTGGTCACAGTCCCTTATGTATTCATTTATTTTGAAGTTCAGTAGCCCCTTAATCTGTTGTATAGTTAAATATTAAAGCATGAATAAATAATTGAAGACTTCGCTTTTATTCCTCAGGCTCCACTATTCTTTCCAGAATTAGCTACGACGTCATTTTTCAGAAGCTTCACTCCGTTTCCGAACAACTTGCATTTATATAGCGCCTTTTTGGTCGCCTTATCTGAGGAAGGATGTTCCTGCCATGGAGGGAGTGCAGCAAAGATTCACCAGACTGATACCTGGGATGGCAGGAATGACGTATGAGGAGAGATTGGGTCGATTGGGCTTATATTCGCTGGAGTTTAGAACAATGAGAGGGGATCTCATTGAAACTTATAAAATTCTAACAGGACTAGACAGACTAGATGCAGGAAGGATGTTCCCGATGGTCGGGGAGTCCAGAACCAGGGGTCACAGTCTAAGGATAAGGGGTGAGCCATTTAGGACTGAGATGAGGAGGAATTTCTTCACCCAGAGAGTGGTGAACCTGTGGAATTCTCTACCACAGAAGGCAGTGGAGACCAATTCATTAAATATATTCAAGAAGGAGTTGGATATATTTCTTAAGGCTAAAGGGATCAAGGGATATGGGGAGAAAGCAGGGACAGGGTACTGAATTTGGATGATCAGCCATGATCGCATTGAATGGCGGAGCAGGCTCGAGGGGCCGAATGGCCTACTCCTGCTCCTATCTTCTATGTTAACGTAGTAAAACGTCCCAAGACGTTTCATCAAACAAAATTCGACACCGAGCCACATAAGGAGGCATTAGGACAGGTGACCAAAAGCTTGGTCAAAAAGAGGTCGGTTTTAAGCAGCGGCTCAAAGGAGCAGCATCTTAAAAGGAAGTTTCAGTGCTGTCACCGCTGATAAGTCCGCGCTCTTTTTAAATACTCCTCTCCCGCGATGCTCCGCTTTTTTCTCCGAGCTGAGCAAAACAAAAACCCCACCAGAGGTTCAGAAGTTCATTTCAACATCACCACTAACCACTACTGCCTGGTGACCCGGTCTTCTCTCCTGATTGGTAATGTCCCTCATAATGGATCCTGGTCCTTCACCCAACGGACTCTTATCAATTAAAAAAAAGAGAACAGGAGCCGCTTGTCTTCTTACCTCATCAACAGGAAATTGAAGAAATAAAATCTGGAATATAAAAGGGGTGAAAAGTGACGCTACTGTTGTATAAAGCTCTGGTTAGACCGTGTCTGGAGTAACTGTGTTCAGATCTGGTCACCGCACCTCAGGAAGGCTAACTTGACCTTGGAGGGGGTGCAGCGCAGATTCACCAGAATGATACCAGGGCTAAAAGGATTAAATTAGGAGGAGGGCAGGTTGCATAGACTAGGCTCGTCTTATTTTTTTTATTATTATTCGTTCACTGGATGTGGGCGTCGCTGGCAAAGTTAACATTTATTGCCCATCCCCAATTGCCCTTGAGCGGCTTGCTGGGCCATTTCAGAGAGCAGTTAAGAGTCATCCACATTGCTGTGGGTCTGGAGTCACATATATCGGCCAGACCGGGTAAGGGCGGCAGATTTCCTTCCTTAAAGGGCATTAGTGAACCAGATGGGTTTTTACAACAATCCGGTAGTTTCATGGTCACCATCACTGATACTAGCTTTTTTATTCCTGATTTATTTAATTAACTGAATTTAAATTCCCCAGCTGCCGTGGTGGGATTTGAACTTATGTCACCGGATCATTAGTCCGGGCCTCTGGATTATTAGTCCAGTAACATTACCACTATGCTACCGTTCCCTAGTTTAGAAGATTAAGGGGTGATCTAATTGAGGTGTTTAACATAGAAAAATAGAAACAGGAGTCGGCCATTCAGCCCTTCGAGCCTGCTCCGCCATTCAATATGATCATGGCTGATCCTCTATCTCAATACCATATTCCCGCTCTCCCCATACACCTTGACGCCTTTTGCATCTAGAAATCTATCTAACTCCTTCTTAAATATATTCAGTGACTTGGCCTCCACAGCCTTCCGAGGTAGAGAATTCCACAGGTTCACCACCCTCTGAGTGAAGAGATTTCTCCTCATCTCAGTCCTAAATGTCCTACCCCGTATCCTGAGACTGCGACCCCTCGTTCTAGACCCCCCAGCCAGGGGAAACATCCTCCCTGCATCCAGTCTGTCTAGCCCTGATCAAAGGAGTCCATAGGGTAGATAGAAATTATTTTCTCTGGTGAGGGGAGTCCAGAACAAGGGGGCAGAACCTTAAAATTAGAGCTAGGCCGTTCAGGTGCGATGCCCGGAAGCACTTCTTCACACAAAGGGTAGTGGAAGTCTGGAAAACTCTCCCCCCAAAAAAGCTGTTGAGGCTGGGGGTCAATTGAAAATTTCAAAACAGAGATTGATAGTTTTTATTTGTTAGACAATGGTATTAAGGGGTACAGAACCACAGTGGGTAAATGGAGTTAGGATACAGATCAGCCATGATCTCATTGATTGGTGGAACAGGCTCAAGGAGCTGAATGGCCTCCTTCCGTTCATATGTATGTGGGTTTTGTGTCCAGTGCACATTCGCCACACCTCAAAGTAAGTCACACTTGCACCGAATCGTCTCGAGTCACATAAAACAACTACTCGCAACCAAATTATTTTAAGAGAGAAAACAAATTACTTTCTCTTTGTTGCTTGATCACCTGGCTTCTCTCCATGGGAAGCAGCCAGCGATTTACAAGCAATTGCTAATCTAGAAAGAAATTCCCTCTGCAACAGCCATTATCCCAACGCTCAGCACAGGATGCGGCTACTTAGTCCGCTTCCCGATCGGGAACAGCTGAGTAGAGGCCGTAAAAAGGGATAGGCCAGAGGTGAGAATTCCTTCAGGATCAGTATGGACTAGTTTCAGAGAATTGCGAGTGAGAAAAGTGACTTTAGTCCACTGACTGGGATAGTGTGCCCTGCTGTGTTATTTTTAAATCTGGGAGCTTTAAGAAGTATTAAAATGTACTGTAAACATCGAGAGAAACGAAACGGTTTGTTGGTTTACAATTGGCTACGTCACATTAGACTGCGCATCTGCGGAAGAAAGTAGTCGCGCACATGGGGTCATACTTGGAATACAGTGTCCAATACACACAAGGTATTGCATTGTTACATCTTCTCAGGCCATGCCATCGTACCGCTGGATAATCGGGCAGTGAAGGTAAACTCCCGAGCATAGGAACACTGAACCCAAGAGACTATCTAGTGAGGACTCAAAAATCGTTGGGTTTATATAGGTTATGGTCATCTATCAATATTGCCCTTAAATAAGGAAAGACTTGCATTTCTACAGCGCCTTTCACGACCACCGGACGTCCCAAAGCGCTTTACAGCCAATGAAGTACTTTTTGAAGTGTGGTCATTGTTGTAATGTAGGAGACACGGCAGCCAATTTGCACACAGCAAGCTCCCACAAACAGCAATGTGATAATGACCAGATAATCTGTTTTAGTGATGTTGATTGAGGGATAAATATTGGCCCCAGGACACCAGGGAGAACTCCCCCTGCTCTTCTTCGAAATAGTGCCATGGGATCTTTTACATCCACCGGAGAGGGAAGACGGGGCCCAGGAGATGCTGTCTTTGCTTACGCCAGTCTCAGAAAGAGTAGATTGAAGAGTGGTCCCACAGTACCTCTCCTTGAAGGTAGCTGAAGTTTCTAAACTGAGTGAAGCTTTGTATCTCTTTTAAACAGCTTTTAACAAACAAGCATCCTTACCATTAACTAGCACCGTCTAATTCGTACGGAGTTTTAATTTTGTTGGGTAGTTTATGACAATTCAAACAGATTGCTGGACATACAAACATTGGGGCGTAACCTGGTCAATATTCTGTTACATTATCTAAAAGTTTTATTCTTCTCCAGTGTTATCTTCCTGAAAAATTGGCTCTTATCCTGAAGTGCCATTGTGATCAAAACAAGTTGAATTTATATAGCGCCTTCAACATAGTAAAACGTCCCAAGGAGTTTCGCAGGAGCGATTATCAAACAAAATTCGACACCGAGCCACACAAGGAGATATTAGGACAGGTGACCAAAAGCTTGGTCAAAGAGGTAGGTTTTAAGCAGCGTCTTAAGGGAGAGAGAGGCGGAGAGATTTAGGGAGAGAATTCCACAGCTTTGGGCCGAGGCAGCTGAAGGCACGGCCGCCAATGGTGGAGCGATTAAAATCGGGGATGCTCAAGAGGCCAGAATTGGAGGAGCGCCGAGATCTCGGAGGGTTGTAGGGCTGGAGGAGGTTACAGAGATAGGGAGGGGGGGGGGGGGCGAGGAGGCCATGGAGGGATTTGAAAACAAGGATGAGAATTTCTTCTTTTTTTTTTAAAAAGCTAGGATTTACAAGCATTCCATTTAAACTAATTCTGCCTACACACACGGTATAACCATAATTGCTACATTAGCTGTTCTGCTTTTGTTCCGCATTAAAAACATCTCTACATTCTTACAAAAGTTTTCAATCAGCCAGTTAAACAGTGCTCCAGTCTAGTGGCTAAAGGTCAGCGCTCCAGGCTACGCTTCCTGTAAGCAAAGACACGGAAGGTCAGGCAGTTACAAAGAAGGAAACACGTACAAGCTGTCGGTAGAGTCTTCATACATTTATTATCCTTGTAACATTAGAAAGATCCAAGCAACTATAGTACATAAATAAGTTACTATTGCGCGTGAAAAAAATTATAGAATCAATTTCTTCAGTTATTTTTTCCTAATTGACAATGTATCTACTGAAATTTTTTTTTAATTACATATCTACTGTCGTAGAAAAATAGATTTAGAAGAAACACATATAATACAGGTGGGCAAATTTACAGAGAAGGTATGAATATCACTATATATAATGTGTACATTTGGGGAGGGGGGGAATTCAGTCACTAACATGTAGGTTACAGGAGGATGAACTTGAAAAGGGTAAGGGACTCTCAGTCGCAGAAATGCGCCCAATGTAATTGCTGAAAATATTCCAATCGACATCTCGCACAGCCCACATCAGTTGGATTGCAGTGGAGTGGTACAATTAATACAGCCCAGGGCGATTATAAATGGCTCATTATAGGGCACGACCATTGTTAAAATCAGATAAGTGCTTAATACTGAAAGTGGGTGGGCAGCAATTTAAACAGGAACGTTTTGAGTGTTTTGCATTGAACAACAAGTGGTTTTCAAGTTCTGCTGGAAGACACACACACACCCCCAGGGAGTAGTGGGATTACGGTTCGTGATTTTTTTCTCCTCCCAAATGCGATCTTCCTGATTTTCGGTTAGTATATACGTTCAAAAGTTCATCAGCAAACCACCTTTAAAGGCTGCGACTCAAATGTTCCTCCCTGGGGGACTCCGCTGTTGGATCCCATCAGGCCTCCCATATCAGAAGGTCCCTGGCTCGACACCCCCCCCCAAGCACGTGCTAAATCACTTGATCCCAGTGAGGGCGGACAGGGGAGGAGGGAAACCATCCAGGGTTTCCGCTGCTGCTTGCTCTGCGGTGACCCTTGCTCTGCGGCGACCCTTGCTGTTAAGCGGCCTGCCAGCCATTGGCGATCGAGGTTCACACAAAGAGTGGTCGCATGGGAGAGCTGCTGGTGGAGGTGGAGCCGCACTGTAGAAAATGCAGTGAAAACCGCATCAAGCCTCACAATGGCTACAGTTCAGCCATGATCTAACCGAATGGCAGAACTCACGCGAGGGGCTGAATGGCCTACTCCCGATCCTCAGCTTGCATCATGGTTTAAGTAGCACGAGGAGCCAAAAAACAAACATTCCCTGACGACTTTACGAGCAATTACTTGGGGCCCATGAACTTTTAGAAAAAACTCCAGCTTAATTACATTAACTAGAAATGTTTCTCTACTCCAAGAACTTAAGAATTAGGAGCTGGAGTAGGCCATTCAGTAAGATTATGGCTGATCTTCGACCTCAACTCCACTTTCCCGCCCGATCTCCATATCCCTTGATTCCCCTAGAGTCCAAAAATCTATCGATCTCAGCCTTGAATATACTCAAAGACTCCGCATCCACAGCCCTCTGGGGCAGAGAATTCCAAAGATTCACAACCCACCGAGGGAAGAAATTCCTCCTCATCTCGAGCCTAAATGGCCGACCCCTTATCCGGAGACTGTGACCCCCCCTAGTTCTAGACTCACCAGCCAGGGGGGGGAAAACAATCTCTCAGCATCTAACCTGGCAATCCCCCTCAGAATCTTATACGTCTCCCTCTTGCCCTACCCCACTCCTCCGACCCTCTCGACAGTGCAGGTGGTGTAAATCAGACGATGCAGTCGTCCTGGGCAAGGCTACATGAAAATGAAAATGGACACCCAGAAGTAGCCCATGGGCACTTGGAGGCTTACGAATTAGTATGGTGCTTCTACTTCCCCGGAGCAGATACACTGTTCTAATGTGCTTTAAAACAAACGACTCTACCAACATTTGTTCTTGTGACGGTGGAGGCACCCCCCGCCCTCTTTCATGGGTCCAGCTGTTGAATTGACCATCTTGGGCTTACAGCCGGAGAACAGGGCTGGCTAGAACGGTAGCACTGGCAGCATAGTGGTCGACATGAATCAACCGAGCGGCCTGCGGGTGGCGCTGTCCAGGGAGAGTATCAATACTCGGGCACGGACCCAGCTTGCGCAGGACATTCTTTTAACAGGAACTAGTGAAGGACATAACTAGACCTCCATGTTGTAAAACAGTTGATTAAAGCTTTGTTTAACGCTTAGACCAAGTGCCTGGTAGTTTTCTTAAGTCAGTGGTTATGTTACCGGACTAGTAAATCCAGGGGGTCTGAAATAATGATTCACAAAGTTCAAATTCCACCACCGCAGCTGGGGAATTTAAATTCAGTTCATTAATTTAAAAAAAAAGAAAGCTAGCATCAGTAATGGTGCCGGATTGTCGTTCAAAACCCGTCTGGTTTTAGGGAAGGAAATCTGCCGTCCTTACCCGGTCTAGGCCTATACGCGAGTCCAGACCCACAGCAATGTGGTCGACTCTTCACTGCCCTCTGAAATGGCCGAGCGAGCTGCTACACCTTCACCCCATGGACTGCGGCGTTTAAAGGCGGTGGCTCACCACCACCTTCTCGAGGGCAAATAGGGACGGGCAATAAGAAACATAGGAGCAAGAGGAGGCCATTCGAGCCCGCTCCGCCATTCAATATGATCTCGGCTGATCCTCTATCTCAATACCATATTCCCGCTCTCTCCCCATACCCCTTGTGTCTAGAAATCTAGCGATCTCCTTAAATATATTCAGTGACTTGGCCTCCACAGCCTTCTGTGGTAGAGAATTGCACAGGTTCAAGAAAGAAAGAAAAAAAAGTAGTCACCCTGCATCACCATTACGCACTAATTAATTAGTGACCTGCTCAAGAACCTATTGACAAACAACAAGGAGTTGGTTGCCTGAAATCCCGTGAATTTTTTTTTTTTAAACCTTGAAGGGTGGGGGGCGGGCAGGAGACAATGACTGTGGCATCAGGAGGCCAGGTATAACCATCGATCGCCTGAAGCCACTACAGCACACAGAATTAATTAATTTTTTTTTTTTTTTTTGCATAATCCAGTCTCAAAAAGGATGCTTCCTGTGTGCAGTTTTGGTCACCTTATCTGAGGAAGGATGTTCTTGCCATGGAGGGAGTGCAGCGAAGATTCACCAGACTGATACCTGGGATGGCAAGAATGACGTATGAGGAGAGATTGGGTTGATTAGGCTTATATTCGCTGGAGTTTAGAAGAATGAGAGGGGATCTCATTGAAAGTTATAAAATTCTAACAGGACTAGACGCAGGAAGGATGTTCCCGATGGCGGGGGGAGTCCCGAACCAGGGGTCACAGTCTAAGGATAAGGGGTAAGCCATTTAGGACTGAGATGAGGAGGAATTTCTTCACCCAGAGAGTGGTGAACCTGTGGAATTCTCTACCACACAAGGCAATTGATGCCAATTCATTAAATATATTCAAGAAGGAGTTAGATATATTTCTTAAGGCTAAAGGGATCAAGGGATATGGGGAGAAAGCAGGGACAGGGTACTGAGTTGGGATGATCAGCCATGATCTGATTAAATGGCAGAACAGGCTCAAGGGGCCGAATGGCCTACTCCTGCTCCTATCTTCTATGTTTCCGACATCCAAATAAAACCCACATTTTCCATCAATAAGGAAAAATAAACTGCAAAGGGAAAATCTGTACAACAGACATTTTGAGAGTAGGACCATTTGCCCCTTAGGCAGAAAGAAAAAAGGATTTAAATATATTCAGAAAGATCAGCTTCAACAAATTAAATACAATGGGCACGCAGGTCGCAATTAAGGGCCACGGTCTCCGTATGTTTGCCCTCAATTACAACCTACAGGGATCCTACACTGCCATTTGTGTCAGTCACTCGAGATTACCAAACACTCTTTATTTAAAATACCACAAAATGTTTGTTTTGGGTTTTTTTTCTCCGTCTCTCAAAAAGTTCAAACAGAAGCGAATGGAAAACATCGCCATTTTCTTACCAGTACCCACACAGTATGTGCGAGTCAATAGCACACGGCCACTTATCAACACACACACACACACAATGCAAAATCTGCTACCTTTACCTTGCTGATCACCAGCCACTGCCAAGGCACCGCTGCCGTTTTAACCTCGCGGACCAACGGCAGAGCTCTCCGCTACCACCGTCAACCCTTGCCCTGTACCATTCCTCAAGTGGCAACGAGCAAACTGCCTGGCCCTCCCCAACTCCCCTCCGACATTCTCGATCCTTTTCGTTTACACCTTTCGTTTAACTTGCTCCAACTTTCAGCTGCAACTCTTTAAAAAAAAAATCAACTTTACTGAAACGTTCCAATTTTCTCGGGAGGCTCCGTAGAAATGTCATGGCCGCCTTTTGTGGCTTTTTGGGAAAACCTAATTGGTGCTTACTAACCGATTGGCTAGGAGAGAGAAATTAAAGACCATGTTATGGCAAATTTTGGTGAAAGGCAAGTTTGAGGAAGATTTTATTCTCACCGAATTCCCAACATGTGGAATTAAGTTCCAGGTAGGATAAAGGAGGACTGGAATCGTTTTGAGACAGTTGGATGCCAAACTGAAGTGATGGGCTGAATGGCCTTCCTCAGGTTTACCCATCTTGGGATTACACAACCAGCCCTCTACATTGCCGTCGTTTACTGGAAAGGGAACATGTTCCTGGCTAAACACGAGTCTTTTGTCAACAACTCCATGTGGTTAAGACTTCCCCAGCCTAGCTGTGACATTCAGGTGACTCGAGTACAAGTGGGCCACTTCCCTAAAAAGGGACAAGGAGAAAGAAAAAAAAGAGTAGAGTCACCCTGCATCACCATTATGCACCAATTAGTGACCTGCTCAAGAACCGAGAGCCTGGCTCGTGCACCTTCTAGTTGGCAAATGGGTGGTAGCAGCAGGAAGAACTATTTGAAAGGAATACTGGCATTTATACACACGTTCCGAGTGCAGTGATAGATATGTAGGTAAACATAATAATGGGGTGGGGTGGGGTGGGGTGGAAATAAGGGAGACACTTTTTCTCCCCCCCTGACCAGACCAAGCTCTGTATTTTGAGAACTGGACACATTCCCTTAGGGTTTAACATTAACCAGCGTCTGTGTATCTCAGCGCATTAGACAGATGGGGGTAGAGGGAAAGAGAGATCGATGGGGGTGGAGGGGGAAAAAGGGGACATAGCTGCATTGGTTCTTCTCATGATCAGTCATGGTGTAGCATTAATACCCAAAGTTCGACAAGTGACTGGTTGGAGACCCAATAGTCTGTTTTTTTTGAACAAGCTTCCCCAAAATTTTCATGAGGTAAACCGGACACTAAATGAGTCATTTTAAGCTAACCCGCCCTTGGGGAAAACTGACGGGATCGGGTGCAACTCTGGTTTTGCACCCTGCCCGATTCGACTCTCCGTTGAAGTCAATATTGGCCGGGGGTGTAAAACCGACGTTCCAGCTGATCCTGCGGGATTCCCGCCCGGCGGATTAGGTTCAAATGAACCCCATCGCCCTCCCAAGTGTCTGTGAAGTAAAACATTTTTCTTCCCTCCCACCCCGTACTCTCCGCTGTTTCACACGGAGAGGTTGGTTACAGGTTATTGACGAATTAGGAAAGTGAACCTCACTGCTCCAAGTCATGACCCCCCAACCCTCCTTCACTGCCCCCACAATCTGGTTTCGGGCTCGATAACCCCGTCATTAACACTCGGGTATACGTTCTTGGCCCGTACCCTCCTGGCTGTAGAATGCAGTGGGACTGCCGATGGAGAAAATACACACATTAAACATTCAAGTGTCCTAATTTTTGCAGTTGTGCCAGGGGTATTAGATTAACCAGCCAACCAATAATGCATTAAGCTGTAGCTGAGGTTGCAGGCCTCGGGAGAGCCTGCCTATTGAGTAGCCCTAGAACAAACCCCTGGCTCTCTAGTGGGTTTTCAAAGCAAAAATCTTATTTTTTATTAAATACCAAAAAAAAAACATGATTTCAAAGACCACTTCATCAAGTAGGGCAAAACCAGAGCTAAGGATTCGACAGACAGGGTGTTTTAGAAATAGACAATACAACTTGCAGGTGCACAGTCTTTTTAAAGTTTGTATATCATATAAAAATATATTCAAAACATAATTTGAACTTCAAGAAGCCTAAATAAAGACTGCCCCTCTCAAAAGCAGTTTAGAAACGACTTAACATAGTTAAAGTGATGAGTAAAGTGGGTTAACGCCGTGGCCATGAAGAGACAAGGTTTGGAACGGAAGATGTGACGGGTGCGAGAGAATTCACGGTGCTGTGCAGTGCTGTCACTGGGCTCATACTGGTACCGACGTGCCAATGAAAAACAAACGCCGTCAACCCAATACGTTTTCTAGTATGATGCTCTCAACCCAGCCCCCTCAAAATTTCTCCCACCACCAGTGACAGACCTACACCCCCCCCCCCCGCCAATGCTTCACCTCCAACGCTACGCCATTTAGTAAACTCTCGCCAAACACGAGCGGAGCTTGGGAGGACAGAATCGGCCACTGTACTGCTGGGTGCTTCAGTACAAGTGGACGCGGCGTGAAAATTTCACCCGCTTGTCGTTTCGCGTTTTAACAAAATCCTAGTGACGACCCAGGCTGGTTGATTCGTCCGTCCCTGTCCCTTCTCTGTTGTGTACGAGTTAAGGTGCATTTGTATTTCCGCACAGAGATAAATCAGTGGGAAAGCTGGATTACATTGTAGCGACAGTGGTTCTTCCCCGTATGGATTCAGCAAAACAGTTCCATAAACAAAAGTGATGTGTTAGCGCCAGATTTAAGGAATTCATAACTTTACTAATGGAAGCATTTTTCAGTCCATTTCCTTGCATTTGGCAACAGAAATTATGACCCCCCCCCCCCCCCCCAATCCGACTCAAAGATATTAACTTCCCTTTTATTCCCTCCTCTAAGATTCCCCTTCCCAAGGTCAGAGCAGCTAGCCTGCGCGCAGGAATTGGAGGCTGCGAGGACCGAACAGCTACCCAGGCGGACTCTGGTTTTTCCTTTCGAGTTCTTCCCCTCCCAAATGGGGGGACGGGCATCAGAAGCCCACTTCGACTAGGCGTGGAGCGGGAGTTATTTTGTTCGGTTTCAAAAGGAGGACGGAGCGGCGATATAGATAGGGGCAACCCGCGGAGCACGGTTTCTCCGCTCGTCTCAAAGGCTCGGGTTCGGTTCCACTCGCACGCAGGTGTCCTTGCTTCACGCGCAAGTCGGAAGACCGCTCAAATGCGTGCGCGGGTGAAGGGGGGGAGAGACAGCGAGAGCGAAAGAGAGAAGGCATCACAGGCGCACTTGCCAAGCCAACGTTTCCCGCTAAGCTGCGTGGCCGTGCAGCGGTCTGGAGGTCCCGCGCAGGCCGCTCACCGGCTTCTACAGGGAAGAAACCGCGCATGCGTGAGAATTTGAATGGCCCGTGCGCCCAGTTAAAGGGACCATTGTTGCCAGCGAGGGTTTGCTGGCCAGCAATCAAGCGTGGGAATCCCGACTTAACCTTTTCCTTCCTTTGTTTAGTGATGTCTAGCACGGTCACGCGGGCAGAGATCCGCCAACTCAGCACATAGCAGGAATCAAACCGGGCACTGGTCTGATCGGTACGGCCCAATTACACGACGGGCAGCAAATTTACTGGGCCACTAGTGGAGCCAATTCTTGTGATTTTAAAAGACTGTCCTGCAGTAAAGAAAGTGCTGACAACAGAAACACCCGCCTACTTCATTTCATTTAGAAAACTCCAGCCTCAACAAAAAAAAGAGCATTCCTGTTCCTGATTTCTAAGCCACTGAACCGTTTTCTTGTAATCCAATAATCCTAAGAAATTTGATTTTTGATTCCCTTGTGCTTTTCGCCTAATTTTCCATCCTCCTTAATTGCTTGGGTTTTGTTATACCTTAGACAGGACGTGGGTCCTCGTGTGCTCCTTCCACCCACTTTCCAATCTACTAGTTGAAATTACTCCACGGCCAGTTGCTGGGCTGTGCGAGACAGGGTCCCGATCAGCTCCCCCTCGAATCTGCCCTCCCTCCCTGGGAGGGCATGCCTGCTGCCTATCGAGGGCTGCCCGACGGTAGCGCAGGCTGAGAATGACCACTCAATGGGAGCGCCGTCCTGGGGCCCAATGCTCCGCCTTTGCCCAGCCGCAAACCCGACCACAATAAGAGATCCAACAGATTCATCGCTCCCAGCCTCAATCATCAGATTACTAAAGGACGTGTGATATTCCCCCAACTGAACAGATCAGGTCCCAGGCAATACAGAGATGTCAGCGAGCTTAAACTGACAAAACTGGGTCAGTCACACAAGAACTTCTATCGCACCATATAATTTTTTAAAAATTTAATGGGCACTCTTTGGACAATGGAGAGAGGGAGAGGGAAGAGAGAGAGAAAAAAATATATAAAACGTAACAGAAGAGGAATACAAATACCAGATTTAGAGAGCTGACTTTTTGTAGGGAAAGTCTCTAGCCTCGGATTTACTAGGCTGTCTCTTGGCGTTCACGCTATGGGTGATACAACAGTTTGATGGCGAGAGGAGGTTTGCCTCGGCTAGCCTTCGTCCGGAGGAGTCCTCGATGACTGAGATTAATGGCACGCCAACACTGGGGCTGGTAGGAAGACTGCAAGTCAGGTCTGTTGTCATTGGCGTGTCAGTCCCACCCCTCCGGTAAAGGTAATCGCAACAGCTAGGCTCCGGGGAAGAAAGGTTGTCCGATTTTACTGTGGTCTGCGGGGAGTTGCGTTGTCTTAGCTGAGAAGCTGGTGGTTCGCAGGAGAGAAATGAACACTTGATTGGCGACACAAGCCTAGGCCGAGGTTTCTGCTCTTCAGCCGGCAATCCATGTATCAAGTCCGTCCCCATCAAAGTCCCACCAGCAACGGCTTTATAACTAGCCAGTTCTAATGGTGGTTGCTGGTCAGGCCTTCCAAAGTGTTGATGAATGTCAAGTAGCCTTTCCTCATGAGCTGGCAGACCATGGGTCAAATCTGTGCCAGCAGTACAATGGACAACCTCTACTGTAGAAGATGGGTCAAGATTTACAGAAGTCCTCTTTAGTTCAGGCTTCTCGTGAGGATCAGTGGATTCACTGCTCAAAGTCTCTTTCCTTTTTGATGGTGAAGTAGGGTTTATCTGGGCTTGCTTATTTAGGCCTGTGGGCGGCCTGGGATTATTTTTCAAGTCCTGACAGAACGGGTGACCCTTTGAAGGGGAAGGCAACTTTTGAGACAAAACGGAGGACTGGCAAGAATCTTCAGGAGAAAAGTCATAGAAATCAGGGTAGTTCCAAAAGTCTACGTGCCTCCGAGGCTTCTGCCCCCTAGAGTGCTTCTTCTTCCTTAAACTGTACTTACTGATACCTCGACTGGAGCAGAGGGGTTCAGATGATTCCGCTGCGGGCTCCGTAGAATCCCGGCCAGCGTCAGCGACGGCTTTGCAAAGCTCAGGGTCTTTGGCGGTCAAGTTTTGCTTTGATGCGGCTGCCATGGCAATGTCAGGCATCAAGTCCTTCACCAAACTTTTGGAACTCTGTGAAGTCAAACAGTTAAATTAGACAGTAAAAATTGCCAAAGTGAATCCACACTATAGGAGGCATCAGTAGCTTTTATATTGTATTAAAAATTTTGCATCTGCACACACATCCGGTCTACTTTTTCCATTATAAATGTGGAGACACTGCAGCATCACCACTGGTGGGAGGATGTAATTGCAGCGTGACTAGTTTACATAGGATGTTTCATTATAAATATGAATCTAGGAATTTATAATAGAAATACAAAAGTGTTATTTCTGCGAGCCCTGGTCCAATCATCCCCACCCTGTAACTCTGAATCGCCTGAAGACTAAACTTGATTTCGCCTCCCCCATGTGCAATGCCACAGAAGATCAAGTAGTAATATATTAAATGTGAGGAAACAAAAGAACAACTGTATTTATTATAACGTCTTGCACGACCTCAGGACGTCCACGGTGATTTACAGCCAATGAAGCACTTTTAAAGTAGAGTCACTGTTAGAATGTAGTGAAAAATAGCAGCCAAATTGTGTACAGCAAGGTCCCACAAACAGCTAGGAGATAAATAACCAGATATTTTAGTGATGATGGTTAAGGAATAAATGTTAGCCAGGACACCAGGAGAACTCCTCTGCTCTTCTTCGGATAAGATCTTTTGCGGCCACTTGAAAGAGCAGATGGGGGCCACGATTTAACAGCACCTCCAACAGTGTATGTGCACGCCCATCCCTCCCTCGCCGCCCATCACATCTCCGGCTGAAGATCCGCGAATTAAACACAGACCAGGGATGACAGCTAGGTCCCTTCCTAGTCTGCCTCACGCTTGGCAACACCTTTTTAAAATCAATTGAGTCATTGGGACTGGGAGAAAGACAGGGGCCTAGAAGTTCGTCTCGGGCGGTATCGGATCGGCCGCCCGTTATACGCAGCACCTGATATTCAGCTCCATTGCAGTCAACTGAACTGAATACCAAGCGCTGCGTATTAACGGGCGGGACGATCCGATACCGCCCGCTTTGTACTACCGACCGAGAAGAATTTCTAGGCCAGTGCATTTTGAATAGATGCATCTACTGGGATAATGAGGAAGATGAATGCGGTAAGAAAGGAGAAAGAATTTGGAGACATTGCAGCATCACCACTGGTGGGAGGATGTAATTGCAGCGTGACTAGTTTACATAAGCAACTTCCATTATAAATGTGGCGACACTGCAGCATCACCACTGGTGGGAGGATGTAATTGCAGCGTGACTCGTTTACACGCCTTTCACGACCTCACAACGTCCCAAAGCGCCTTACCGCTACTGAAGTACTTTTGAAGTCTAGTAACTGTTGTAATGTAGGAGTCCTTAGCCATAAACAAAATGCCGGTTTACCATCAAAGCAAACCTCTCTTGTTTCGCTCCAGTAACCTCTTGGAAGGTTTAAGTACTGCAGCAGAGATCAGCGGGTACAATGCAGTAAGTAGCACAGTGACATTAGTGAAGCACAGAACAGACCCGCACCCATCTGAAGCAAGTAGTGTAAATATATACTTACAGATACCTGCTCCTCGAGTGGCATGTGGCTATCACTGGGCTCCTCACAGCTAATCGCCCTGACGGAGGCCTGCACTGCCTGCTCTGAAGTCCGAGCGCCAGAATGTGGCTGCAGGTTGGCACGCAAAGCACGGCATGAGGTAGGCTGGCTGTCATCTTTCTGTTCACTGGGTTGGGTCCGGTCTCTCCTGGGTGTTGGAGGGGGGTGGTAGGGAGGGGGAGGGGGAGGAAGCGGGGGGCTGAAATTCCTGAAAGGATCCAGGCTCAGGACGTTGGTTTCCTTGACTGGAGTGGTCCGACGGGAGTTTGGTTGACGGTTTGCGAAAATTGGGCTTTCAGTGCCTAAATGCTCATTAGGAAAATACACTGTGGGATACTGCAATGGAAAGAGGATAAAAAGGTAAGTGGAAGGAACATTAGATCTCTTTTAGAGAAAAAACACACAGCTGGTAAAGAGACACAAAATATTGCAAATCTGAAATATAGGCAGAATAAGCTGGAAACACACAGCGGCGATGTTCCCTGCAATGTTTTTTGGGGTGCATGAGCCCTTTAACTGGCTGCGCGGTCCATTCAATTTCTCCACGCATGCGCGGTTTTTTCCTTTGGAAAACCGGTGAGCGGCCTGCGCGGGACATCCAGACCGCTGTTGGGCCGTGCGGCTCAACAGCAACATTGCACAGCGCGTCAAGCAACATCGGAAAGGAAAGGCCAACATTTCAAATTAGAATCTTTCTTCACAGTTCCGACGACGGGTCCACACTAATGTTGCCTCCAATTTTAATTTTTTTAAGCGCGTGGGCATTCAAATATTTGCGTGTGCGCGGTTTCTTCCATTGAAAAGCTGGTGAGCGGCCTGTGCGAGACCTCCAGACCGCTGTGCGTCCGCGCAGCTTAGCGGGAACATTGGTCCGCACCCAATAAGTTAGCTTCGTCTCTCTTTCTCTCCCCCACCGCCCCCCACCCCCAAAAGTACACTTTCTATTATTTTGTGTTTTTTATTTTAAAATTCCTTTATTAATTCGATCAATAATGTCTCTGGCTGGAACAGGATGTGGGAGAGTCTCGAGCCTGCTCACACCCGTAAGGCCGTTGCTCAGACAGATTGCGGGCTTCATTTGGGCTGTACAGGTTTTTTTTTTTTAATATAAACGGGAGAGCAACAACAACAACTACTTGCATTTATGGAACGTCTTTAACGTAGTTAAACATCCCAAGGTGCTTCACAGGAGCAGTGATCAAAATTTGACAGCGAGCCAGATAAGGAGATATTAGGACAGGTGACCAAAAGCCTGGTCAAAGAGGTCGGTTTTAAGGAGTGTCTTAGAGAGAGAGGCGGAGAGGATTAGGGAGGGAATTCCAGCGCTTAAGGGCCCAGGCAGCTGAAGGCACGGCCGCCAATGGTGGAGCGATGGGAATTGTGGACACGCAAGAGGCCAGAATCGGAGGAGCGCAGAGATTCAGGAGGGTTGTAGGGCTGGAGGAGGTTACAGAGATATGGAGGGGGCAGCAGAATAACGCCTTGTGCGTTACATAATATTACGCCTCATTCCTTCTTAAGCAGCTCACCGGCGAGTTTACCATGAGCCAGGCCACAGGAGATCATCTGGTGTTAATAGCATAGAAACATAGGAGGAGTCGGCCATTCGAGCCTGCTCCGCCATTCAATATGATCATGGCTGATCCTCTATCTCAATACCATATTCCCACTCTCTCCCCATACCCCTTGATGCCTTTTGTGTCTAGAAATCTATCTAGCTCCTTCTTAAATATATTCAGTGACTTGGCCTCCACAGCCTTCTGTGGTAGAGAATTTCACAGGTTCACCACCCTCTGAGTGAAGACATTTCTCCTCATCTCAGTCCTAAATGTCCTACCCCGTATCCTGAGACTGTGACCCCTCGTTCTAGACCCTCCCCCCCCAGCCAGGGGAAACATCCTCCCTGCATCCAGTCTGTCTAGCCCTGTCAGAATTTTATACGTTTCAATGAGATCCCCTCTCATTCTTCTAAACTCTAGTCAATACAGGCCTAGTCGACCCAATCTCTCCTCATACGACAGTCCTGCCATCCCAGGAATCAGTCTGGTGAACCTTCGCTGCACTCCCTCTATGGCAAGTATATCCTTTCTTAGGTAAGGAGACCAAAACTGCACACAGTACCAAGGCCCTGTATAACTGTAGTAAGACATCCTTATACGGTGGCATAGTGGTTAGCACTGTTGCCTCACAGCGCCAGGGACCCGGGTTCAAATCCGGCCTCGGGTGACTGTCTGTGTGGAGTTTGCACATTCTCCCCGTGTTTGCGTGGGTTTCCTCCGGGTGCTCCGGTTTCCTCCCACAGTCCAAAGATGTGCGGGTTAGGTTGATTGGCCATGATAAAAATTGGCCCTTAGTGTTAGGGGGGGATTAAATACGTGGGGTTACAGGGATAGGGCTTGTGTGGGATGGCTGTCGGTGTAGGGACCGGGTGCTAGGGTTTGGATGATCAGCCATGATCTCGTTGAATGGCGGAGCAGGCTCGAGGGGCCAAATGGCCTACTCCTGCTCCTATCTTCTATGTTTCTATGTTTCTATACCCCAGAAATGGAGTGCCCTGCCCTATGGAAGATTATACGGATGGGAATTCTTTTGAAAAACAATTGAATATTGCCAATCTGCTTCCTTCCTTACATTTGAAGAACACAAAAAGGATTGTTCACTCTCTTAGATAAGGAGACCAAAACTGCACACGGTACTCCAGGTGTGGTCTCACCAAGGCCCTGTATAACTGTAGTAAGACACCCTCGCTCCTGTACTCAAATCCTCTTGCAATGAGAGCCAACATACCATTTGCCTTCCTAACTGCTTGCTGCACCTGCGGGTTTGCTTTCAGTTATCTGCAAGGTCCCACACAGGCCGCTCACCGGTTTTTACATTGTGAATACCGCGCATGCGCAGGCGACATTTAAAGGGGCCGCGCATTAAAAGAAACAGGCCGCGCAGAACAAAAGGGCAGCGTACAGGGAACATGGAACACCTGCACGGACCTTTTGGGCCGGAGGGCCCGTTTCTCTCTGCCGTAAATACTATCCAACATGCAGGTCACCAGCTGACAGGGCGGACAGGCACTCCATCCCCTCTAGCAGTGTGCTTCTTCAGCTCAGCCTCTAGATGGTGCCCAAGAGCAGTGCAGGGAGGGGGAATCTCGCTCACCTCTCATTTCCCCACACTCACAGCTCGTGGGGGGGGGGGGGGGAAAAAGGTGGGCAACACACAGCAAAATGTCCGACAACAAAGCCAAGATCAGGAACTCTCCACAAGGGGGAGCACGGGACAAAGAAAATAGTCTTAAAAGAAAAGTTAAAAAAAATTCAAAACAGCACGGTGTTGAATTACACCTGTAAATTACAGACGTATCAAAACTCAATTTTGTTTTGTTTTTGGCAGCGTTTTTAAGCTTGTTTGATCCATTTAGAAGTCTGTGCAACACAACAGTCTGCCCACACCCTCAAGTAAGCTGGCAAAAGTCAACTGGTAGCTCAGACTTAAGTCAAGAGTGCTCAGATGAAGGGGAGAGGGGAAAAGCAATTAAAAACAAAGTCAAATTAAAACAAAACTGGATCGAAATTTGTATCATTATATCTGCTGCACGAAATTGGTCTATTAAATACAGAAGGCTTATTAAACTGGCACAATCTAGTACAGCGCAAATCAATTCTACAGTGTACTTTCTCGACAATTAGCTGCGGGAAAACGCTGCGAAAATTCAATAGCTGCACGTGAACAATCAATTAAGATTTAAAAGTAACAGCTTTAGGTAGACAAGCCGGGCACTTGCTAAATTTCTTTTGGTCCCTAGTCGATTGGATTCCACACTGCTAACACAATAACCCCCTTTGCAGATACGCACGCCGCTTCCCCAAACGATTACCTTTAATAATTCAGTGGCTGTATCAGGAAGGCTGAACTCTCTGACCACACGTAAATAGACTGCCCGGATGACCGTGGCCCCTGCACCAATGTTCAAAGCGTATGCCCTCTGCACCTGGTCGCTGTGCCATATCTCCTTGAGCCGCCTAAACATGGCTTTAACGACGTCCACTGGAGGTACTAGAGAAAGAGAGAGAGAGAGGCTTAAAATCAGTTAATAAGATGACCACACAATAGCGATCAGTGAACAGAACGTTAGACATGAGCCATTCACACCTCCTCTAGAGTCATCTTTTGTTGCTTAACTTGTCCCATTACCCCTCTTACGATAGCAAAATACTGCGGATGCTGGAAATCCGAAACAACAACAGAAAACGCTGGAAACACTCAGCAGGCCAGGGCAGCGTCCGTGGAGAGAGAAACAGAGTCAGCGTTTCAGGTCAATGACCCTTCGTAAAGGTCATCGACCTGAAACGTCAACTCTGTTTCTCTCTCCACGGATGCTGCCGTTACCTTTCTTTATGCCTCACACCATCATTCCTTTTGTCAGTCAATCGCTGCTGCCTTCTGTCCTGTCACAGACCTTCCCTTTGTTCTTTCCTCCCCGCCCCTGCTTAAAAATCTCTCTTCTCTAACCTTTTCCAGTTATGACGAAGAGTCCTCGACCCTGAAACGTTAACTCGGTTTCTCTCTCCACGGATGCTGCCTGACCTGCTGAGCGTCTCCAGCATTTTCTGTTGTTATTTCAGATTTCCAGCTATTGTATTATGTTAGACATGAGCAGCTCGGTTTCCACTTGACTCTGGTCTTTGGTGCGGTGTGGAAAACAAGCCATCAGGGGCAACCTCAAATGCGCCAATCGGATCAATAGCACGCATTCAGACACGCAACGAACTTCCCAAACAGCTTCTGAGGACACAAATGGCAGCATTGCAGGATTTGTAACACTCGGGAGCTGCATTCTTGCCATTGCTCCTTCGTCCTGCGGCGGGGCTGACTATTTCTCCCGGGAGTAGCCCTGCCATGGTTTGGTAGGAGATGTGAGCTATTTTTAATCTGCCCTTGTACAGACTCTGGCCAGTCGTATCAGCGTTTCCCCACACCCCTCCCTCACTGTATACGAGTAATCACCCTCTAGTCAAGGCCTTTACTCACCCAGCGCGGCTACTTCTGATGCATCATTTTGTTACAATGCCATTCTCAATCAACACCCTTCAATATACTTTTGATGGGTTAGTATCTAGCGTGCATCAGTCATCAGCATTGTCCATCTCTCACACATTTTAAAAAAGTTCCACATTACAACAATTCAAAAGTACCTCATTGGCTGTAAAGCACTTTGGGACATCCCAAGGTCATGAAGGGCGCTTCATAAGAACAAAAGAAATAGGAGCAGGAGTCGGCCATTCGGCCCCTCGAGCCTGCTCCGCCATTCAATAAGATCGTGGCTGATCTGATCTTAGCCTCAACTCCATTTTTCTGCCCACTCCCCGTAACCCTCGACTCCCCTGTAAGTTCAAAAGTCTGTCTATCTCCGCCTTGAATATGTTCAATGACTCCGCCTCCACAGCTCTCTGGGGTAGAGAATTCCAAAGATTCACGACCCTCAGAGAAGAAATTCCTCCTCATCTCCGTTTTAAATGGGCGAGCTCTTATTCTGAAACTATGCCCCCTAGTTCTAGATTCCCCCACGAGGGGAAACATCCTCCCTGCATCTACCCTGTCGAGCCCCCTCAGAATTTTGTATGTTTCAATAAGATCCCCTCTCATTCTTCTAAACTCCAATCTTCTAAACTCCAATGAGTATAGGCCCAACCTGCTCAACCTTTCCTCATAAGACAACCCCTTCACCTCAGGAATCAACCTCGTGAACCTTCTCTGAACTGCCTCCAATGCAAGTATATCCTTCCTTAAATAAGGAGACCAAAACTGTACGCAGTACTCCAGGTGTGCTCTCACCAACGCCCTGTACAGTTGTAGCAAGACCTCCCTACTTTTATACTCCACCCCTTGCAATAAAGACCAACATTCCATTCGCCTTCCTAATTACTTGCTGTACCTGCATGCTAACTTTGTGTTTCATGCGCGAGGACCCCCCAGATCCCCCTGTACCGCAGCATTCTGTAGTCTCTCTCTATTTAAATAATATTTTGCTTTTCTATTCTTCCTACCTAAGTGGATAACCTCACATTTTCCCACATTATACTCAATCTAGAATCCTAGAATCTTACAGCACAGGAGGCCATTCGGCCCATCGTGCCTGTGCCTGGTCTTTGAATGAGCTCTCCAATTAGTCCCACTCCCCTGCTCTTTCCCCATAGCCTTGCAATTTAATCCCCAATTTAGTTTCCTTTTTGCCCACCCCTTTCTTGCCTTTGATTGGTCTTTCTTGCTTTCCACTTTTCCTCTGTCTTCCTTTACTTATTTTCTCTTTCCTTTTATATCTTTTCCCTTTTCCTGACCAGAATGCTGCTCCGCTGAATGACAAACTGAGAGTGGGGACTCCTGGGAATTGTAGTCTTTTACATCTGGACTCCTGTGCCCGCCATTTTGTTTGTTAACATCAGGGCCCCTACTACTATCAGACCTGCCTATGCAAGGGGTTAGTTGCTGGGTTGGGGATCGTGAATTGGAGAGAGGGCCTGAAGTCTAGACAGAGTCCATCTGCTGTTTGTGGAAGTAAGCAAGAGGTTACTGGAACAACATTTAAGAGCATGATGGAGTGGTCTGCACAGAGTGATCTTAAATGGGAGTGCTTCTGAGCCAAATTTTTGCCCACTCACTTAGCTGTATAAATGCAAGTCTGTCTTTCTATTGGATTAGTCCCCGAGACCATGGACCACGTACAGCAGGCACCTCAAAGCACTGGAGAGGTACCACCAACGCTGCCTCCGCAAGATCCTGCAAATCCATTGGCAGGATAGGCGCACCAACGTCAGTGTTCTTGCTCAGGCCAACATCCCCCAGCATCGAAGCTTTGACCGCGCTCGAACAGCTCCGATGGACGGGTCACTTTGTCCGCATGCCCGATACGAGACTCCCACAAAAAAACGCTCTACTCGGAGCTCAGGCACGGCAAGAGAGCCCCAGGTGGGCAGAGGAAACGCTTCAAGGACACCCTCAAAGCCTCCTTGAAAAAGTGTAACATCCCCACCGACACCTGGGGATCCCTGGCCCAAGACCGCACAAAGTGGAGGAGCAGCATCCGGGAAGGCGCCGAACACGGAGTCTCTTCGCCGGGAGCAAGCGGAAGCCAAGCGCAGGCAGTGCAAGGAGCACACATCAACCCAAGCGCCCCACCCACCCGCCCCTTCAACCACCGTCTGCCCCACCTGTGACAGAGACTGTAGGTCCCGCATTGGACTCATCAGTCACCTGAGAACTCATTTCTAGTGTGGAAGCAAGTCATCCTCGGTTCCAAGGGACTGCCTAAGAAGAGAAGAATCCCTGGGAAGATTAGCTGATCAAAATAAGCACAGGCGTCGGCCGTGGCTCAGTGGGTAGCCTCTGCAGTCAGAAGGTTGTGGATTCATAATCCCACTCTTAGACTGGACCACAAAAAATCTAGGCCGACAGTTCAGTGCAGTGCTGAGGGTGCGCTGTGCTGAAGAAGCCGGCCCCAAGATTATTGGAATAGTCGAGTCTGGAGCAATGTTTCCGACCCCAAGGTGCGCAGCCACGCGTCAATCACAAAGCCCCGCGCAGCCTGCTCACCGGCTGCCGCAGCCGGAAGACGCACCGCGCATGCGCGGCCACCGCGGCAAATTTAAAGGGCCCGCGCTGACCTTGGAATTAGAGGGTGCAGTGGTCTGGAGGCAACAAAAGCACGGACTTCCAAGTTACAGAGGCTGTAAACATCCGGGAGGAAGAAACAGATCGTTAACGCCGAGTAACCTACCAGGAACTTCATCGCGGAGAGCTGCAGAAACATGTTCATCGCAGTTGTGGGGGGATCCGGCATTCAGACGGGAAAAATCCGCCACGCTAGAGTCGACCATGTAGAGCGTATCTGGAACGCTGGATATCCGACTCATCCGGACCTTTTCCAAACTGGTCTGCTCCGACATCAGTTCTTCCAAGAGAATCTAAACGGATAGAATTTTGCACTCTTTTTAAATTAGGTTGTATTATCCATTTTTGTTGACTCGCTGCACAATCCCTTTCCAAATAAGTTAGCAGACACAGAGGCGGTGCACTGCCCCAGGCTTAATGCCATGGAGAGGAAAAGCACAGCTTTGATCTTCTGTGCTTCTTAGTTCCCAGTGTGAAAACTGAGGGTTAGCGGAGGGGAGGAGAGTGCGGAGAGGCGGCAATGGCGTCTTCTGCAAGCTCAGAAAGGAAGAAAGACTTGCATTTCTACAGCGCCTTTCACGACTACCAGACGTCCCAAAGTGCTTTACAGCCAATGAAGTACTTTTTGAAGTGTAGTCACTGTTGTAATGTAGGAAACGCAGCAGCCAATTTGCGCACAGCAAGCTCCCACAAACAGCAATGTGATATTGACCGGATAATCTGTTTTTGTGATGTGAATTGAGGGATAAATATTGGCCCCAGGACACCGGGGGGAACTCCCCCTGCACTTCATCGAAATAGTGCCGTAGGATCTTGTACGTCCACCTGAGAGAGCAGACGGGGCCTCGGTTTAACATCTCATCTGAAAGACGGCACCTCTGACAGTGCGGCACTCCCTCAGCACTGCACTGGGAGTGTCAGCCTGGATTTTTGTGCTCAAGTCCCTGGAGTGGGACTTGAACCCACAACCTTCTGACTCAGAGGCAAGGGTGCTACCCACAGAGCCACGGCTGACACCATTTTGACACTTTGCTTTAGTAACACAGAACAAAATGGACTGTTCAAGTGCCGTCTTTTGAATGAGACGTTAACAGAGGCCCCGTCTGCTCTCTCAGGAGGACGTAAAAGATCCCATGGCACTATTTTGAAGAGCAGGGGGAGTTCTCCCTGGTGTCCTGGGGCCAATATTTATCCCTCAATCAACATCACTAAAACAAATGATCTGGTCATTATCACATTGCTGTTTGTGGGAGCTTGCTGTGCGCAAATTGGTTGCCACGTTTCCTACATTACAACAGTGACCACACTTCAAAAAGTACTTCATTGGCTGTAAAGCGCTTTGGGACAAATAAATGCAAATCTTTCTATATTACAGGCGAGAAATGGGCATAACATAATTGGCAATAATTAAAAAGCAGCCAAACAGAAGATAAACCTCTGCCCACTTTCATCTCAAATGTTGGAATGGCCTGCAGGAATGAACTTCCTTTGGGTTCTTCAGATCCCAACATCAGTGCAATGGGTGGTTCCATTTCCTGATCGGTGAAACGCACCTTGAACTCCGAACAAATAAACCAACGTACATCTATATATCCACGTCTAACATAGTAAAGCACGTCCTGAGGCACTGCAGAGATGTGAGGAATAATGGGCGCCAAGCCAAAGGGGGAGCGATTAGAGGGGGGGGGGGGCGGGGGGTTTGAAAATGCTTAGTCAACGAGATGGGCTTTAAGGAAGGCCCTTAAATGGAGGATACCTGGGATGGCAGGAATGACATACGAGGAGAGATTGGGTCGATTAGGCTTATACTCGCTGGAGTTTAGAAGAATGAGAGGGGATCTCATTGAAACTTATAAAATTCTGACAGGACTAGACAGACTAGATGCAGGAAGGATGTTCCCGATGGCGGGGGAGTCCAGAACCAGGGGTCACAGTCTAAGGATAAGGGGTAAGCCATTTAGGACAGAGATGAGGAGGAATTTCTTCACCCAGAGAGTGGTGAACCTGTGGAATTCTCTGCCACACAGGGCAGTTGAGGCCAATTCATTAAATATATTCAAGAAGGAGTTAGATATATTTCTTAAGGCTAAAGGGATCAAGGGATATGGGAAGAAGGCAGGGACAGGGTACTGAGTTTGGATGATCAGCCATGATCTCATTGAATGGCAGAGCAGGCTCGAGGGGCCGAATGGCCTACTCCTGCTCCTATCTTCTATGTTTCTAGGAGTGGGAGAGACAGAGGTTTAGGAAGGGAATTCTAGACGGTGGGACCTCGGCAGCTGAAAGCGTGAGCAGCAATAGCCTTCCCTCCACAGGAATACATATGGATGGGACTTGGGACGCAAGTGGAAAGCACAGCTAATGGGCTATCTTGCAGGACCGCCGCTGTTTAGGCATGGAGATCGATGACCTACAGCAAGTTGCAAGGCAGTAGTTCGGCTCGGCCTTCAGGGAGCATTAGAAACCCTGGACAGCAAACATCAGCACAACCCTGCCCAAGATTGACTTGGAGCCTTAAACTCACCACCAGTTTTTATTCTTCGCCGTATCAGTGCTGGGCTATTCATGGCGAGGGCGAGAGGGAGCGACATTACAGCTGAGCCCAGTCTTGCACACGACATGTACAGATGTGCACTTTCCAGCGCTCGGGGGGAGGGCTAGGGGAGATGGGGGGTGGGGGGAAGATCGTCACTGTGCAGCAATCAGGAGTAGAAATGCTGGCTGATATTCTCTTCCCTTAGTCAGGCACTCCGAATGCTGCCCCATGTGAAGTCAGCCAAGACATAGAATGATACAGCACAGGAGGCCGCCATTCAGCCCATCGTGCCTGTGCCGGCTCTTTGAAAGAGCTCTCCAAATAGTCCCACTCCCCCTGCTCTTCCCCCATAGCCCTGCAATTCTTTCCCCCCCCCCCCCCCCCCCCCCCCCCAATTTTAAGTATATATTCAATTCCCTTTTGAAACTTACTATTGAATCTGCTTCCACCGCCCTTTCAGGCAGCGCGTTCCAGATCATAACAACTCACTGCGTAAAAAACATTTCTCCTCATTTCCCCCCTGGCTTTTTTGCCAGTGATCTTAAATATATGTGTCCTCTGGTAACCGACCCACCCACAAGTGGAATGAATTACTCTATATTTACTCTCATCAAAATCCCTCATAATTTTGAACACCTCTATTAAGTCTCCTCTTAACCACCTCTGATCGGAGGAGAACACAATCCTGGCAACAGACTGCCAGGAAATAACATTTCAAGATGAAAAAACAGCAGGAATAAATCAGGGTTCTTTCTCCCTTGCATAACAAGGGGAGAATGCTCATTTTGGCAACGGCTTAAATGTCTCTTTTTACTGAAACCACCGGCATGACTGATCAGAATGAAAGTGAGACAATCACAACAGCAAAAAAAAAAGGATGAAAATGGAGCACTGAGAAACTGGGTCCAGCAGCCAAGGAGCATAATAAATCGGCGCAGAGTTAAATCCTGACTAGCTGGATGTACAAACCCCCTCCACCCCCATTACCACTCCGCTAATTAGCTAGCATTAAATCAGAGCTGACAACCAGGGAAGTGAGGTGGAACGAGCGCTGGCTTTTATTTAATGACCCACGCTGGAGGCATCGAAAGAACAGGCAGCATAGCCGAAACGGTTTTCCCATTAATGTTCCGCTACAGTTAACCACATAGCCCTGCCTGTGGCGAACGGTCGACACCAGGCTGCAGATCTGCAACTTTTCCGAAACTGCGGTGTTCTCCGTCTGGTGGGGGGGGGGGGGGGGGGGGGAAAACCCCAAACAGGCGGGTTTGCATTTACTTGCCTTGGCTTCCTCGATGTACGGGGAGAAGAGTCGCGGTCTGGCGCCGATGCCAGAAGCCTTGAGGCAAAACCACGCTCTGGATTTCCTGCCCTCTGGAGGAGGCAGCATGTCCAACGGGGGCGAGCTGATCAACGCCCGCTTCATCTGCAACACACACAAAAAAAGAATTTTTTCTCCCCCCACTTTGTAATGAGAGTACTTGAGAACGAAAACCGTACAATATGCACAGGAGTGCACGCCACAGTTAAACACACACTTTCAGCCGAGCTCGATACAACATAAGAACAGGAGGAGGCCACTTAGCCCCCTCGCGCCTGTTCCACCATTCAATGAGATCATGGCTGATCTGCAGCCCAACTCCATATACCGTGCTCGCTGACCCACATTGGCTCCCGGTTAAGCAGCGTCTCGATTTCAAAATTCTCATCATTGTTTTCAAATCCCTCCACGGCCTCGTCCCCTTCCTAGCTCTCTAACCTCCTTCAGCCCCACAACCCCGCCGAGATATCTGCGCTCCTCTAATTCTGCCCTCTTGAGCATCCCTGATTATAATCGCTCAACCTCTGGTGGCCGTGCCTTCTGTTGCCTGGGCCCTAAGCTCTGGAATTCCCTGCCTAAACCTCTCCGCCTCGCTACCTCTCTCTCCTCCTTTAAGACGCTCCTTAAAACCGACCTCTTTGACGAAGCTTTTGGTCACCAGCCCTAATTTATCCTTATGTGGATTGGTGTCAAATTTTTTGTTTTAAAATACTCCTGTGCAGCGCCTTGGGACGTTTTACTACGTTAAAGGCGCTATATAAATACAAGTTATTGTTTGCTCCATATCCCTTAATAGCTTTGGTTAAGAAAAATCTATCAATCTCGGATTTAAAATTAACTGACCTAGCATCAACTGCAGTTTTCGGAAGAGAGTTCCAAACGTCTACCACCCTTTGTGTGTAGAAGTGTTTCCTAATTTCACTCCTGACAGGCCTGGCTCTAATTTTTTAGACTCTGCCCCCTCGTCCTAGACTCCCCAACCAGCGGAAATAGTTTCTCTCGAATCTACTCCATCAGTTCCCCTTAATATCTTGAAAACTTCAATCAACCCCCTCCCATTAACTTCAAAGTTTACCTCGTGGGAGAGCCACAGAAGCTTCAGTGGCAGAGATGACAGCTGATAAACCTGCCGGGTCTTTGTGGTCAGTTTATGTTCTGACCATTCCGATTCCTGGGATGGCAGGACTGTCGTATGAGGAGAGATTGGGTCGACTAGGCCTGTATTGACTAGGAGTTTAGAAGAATGAGAGGGGAATGTCATGAATCTGATCATTCATGAAGAAATGACTCATGAAGTAACACTGGGCAGCCAGCTGGTGGCGCTGTCCAAGGAGTATAAATACTCAGGCGTGGGCCCAGCTTGCTCAGGATGTTTCTGTAACCAGGAACTAGTGATGTAACTAGAATCTCATGGTTTTGAAACAGTTGATTAAAGTCTTGTTTTATACTCAAACCAAGGGCTCAGTAGTCTTTTTAGATCAGGGATCTCGTGGAAACGTATAAAATTCTGACCGGGCTAGACAGACTGGATGCAGGGAGGATGTTTCCCCCTGGCTGGGGGGGGGGGGGGGGGGGGCGGGGGGGTCTAGAACGAGGGGTCACAGTCTCAGGATACAGGGTCGGACATTTAGGGGCTGAGATGAGGAGAAATTTCTTCACTCAGAGGGTGGTGAACCTGTGGAATTCTCTACCACAGAAGGCTGTGGAGGCCAAGTCACTGAATATATTTAAGAAGGAGATTGATAGATTTCTAGACACAAAAGGCATCAAGGGGTATGGCGAGAGCGCGGGAATATGGTATTGAGATAGAGGATCAGCCATGATCATATTGAATGGCGGAGCAGGCTCGAAGGGCCGAATGGCCGACTCCTGCTCCTATTTTTCTATGGGCCGGGTCTTTGCTGCGGTATGGCTCTACGAGCATTAGCCACCCTCACTAAAGTGGCCAATCACCTAGCCAAGGTGGCGAGAGTTGTCCAACTATTAACTGGGACGCACCACAGCCATTAAGGGGCACGGGAGCATTGTGGTTATGTTACTGAACTAGTAATCCAGGAGTCTGAACTAATGATCTGGAGACGAGTTCAAATCCCTCCAGGGAAGTCGGGAATTGATTAAATAATTAAATATCTGTTGGTTGCAAAAACCCATCTGGTTCACTAATGTCACTTTAGGGAAGGAAATCTGCCGTCCTTACCCGGTCTGGCCTATATGTGACTCCAGACCCACAGCAATGTGGTTGATTCTTAACTGCCCTTGGAAATGGCCACTAGGAAGCCACTCCGTCATATCAAAAAAACTGCTACGATGGACAGCAGCGGGTCGAGACGGTGGCTTCTCCAGGGCAATTAGAGATGGGCAATAAATGCTGGCCTTGCCAGCGATGCCCACATCCCGTAAACAAATAATAAATAAAAAAACTAGCCCATTTGGTTCACTGGGCAGCGATCAATGACAGGACCTGTGGTTAATATTCCCTTCCCTAATCCAAGAGCACTGAGTTTAGAAGATTGAGAGGGGATCTCATCGAAACCTATAAAATTCTGTCAGGCCTGGACAGACTAGATGCAGGAAGGATGTTCCCGATGGCCGGGGAGTCCAGAACCAAGGGTCATAGTCTAAGGATAAGGGGTAAGCCATTTAGGACTGAAATGAGGAGGAATTTCTTCACCCAGAGAGTGGTGAACCTGTGGAATTCTCTGTCACAGAGGGCGGTGGAGGCCAGTTCATTAAGTATATTCAAGAAAGAGTTGGATATATTTCTTAAGGCTAAAGGGATCAAGGGATATGGGGAGAAGGCAGGGACAGGGTACTGAATTTGGATGATCAGCTATGATCTCATTGAATGGCGGAGCAGGCTCGAAGGGCCTACTCCTGCTCCTATCTTCTGTGTTTCTATGTTTCTAAGCCAACTGTAGCATCGTTAATTCAACACAGACTGGGGCCTTCATGGGCGGGTATCGCACGGAGCAGTGTATTTACCAACTAAACCATCGGGGAGCTCACTCACACAAGGATAACACGCTACCGGGCTGGGAAAGAGCCAAATCGATTCTGTGCTCTGCTGGTTTGGGTGTACATGAGATGGAGAGCCAGAGTGAAAGAGTAAAGGGACGGAGACTCTGCTTCGCTGCTAACCTGGCCGCCGCTCTATATCGGGCAAGCCCAATGGCATTTGCCCCAGGGCAGTTTTAACTGGCTGTAAATTTCAGGTTCCACGCCAAAGGAATTATGTTGATAACAGAGTGGCGCCTGTTCAATGATGGGTGCTAGATGCACACAAGATATGGCTGCTTTAGGAGACCAGGAATGGCAAGCCACATAACGCGTAATGTATTTTTCTGCTGCTAAAGTAAGTCACCTTGTTACGCAAACGGCAAGTTCATTTGAGAGTTTAGTTGCTCTCCACGCTGCAGGGAAGAACCTTGGCATGGTTTTTTATTATTTTTTGTTAAAAAGGAGCACTCGGTAAGGTCGATTAAAAGAGACATTCTTATTTAGGTATTTTCTGTTCTTGAAGAGTTTCAAAAGGTACATTCGAAATTTCTGTCCTTACATTTTGTTCCTGTGAGACAGAAATTTGAAGTGTGATTGACGGGAAATGTACACCACTTATATAACTAGCAGATCCCTTGTGGCGTTATTCATGTTAAGTGAGAGGATGCACTCTTTTATAAAAGTCAGAAACATTATACTATTTAAAGTGAATGCGCGTGTTCCTTTCAGGCTACATGCCTAATAATGTTAAGTAAATAGTGGGTTCATACAGAGGTCAATTAAGAGGGCGCTGCTGTTAAGTAAATACTGGGAGACTGCAGACATTCTGTCTCTGGTATATCGAGAACTATTGCTTTTCCTATATATTGTTCTTTGACGTGTGGCAGAAAGTTGTGACTGACAGGGAATGCACGCTACTTGTACTATTTTGTAATACGATCAATAGATTACCCATCTCTTCTCTTATCTCTTAGGCAGTCCCTCGGAACCGAGGATGACTTGCTTCCACATTAAAAATGAGCTCGCAGGTGACTGATGAGTCCAATGCGGGACCTACAGTCTCTGTCACAGCTGGGGCAGACAGTGGTTGAAGGGGCGGGTGGGTGGGGTGCTTGGGTTGACGTGCACTCCTTGCGCTTGGCTTCCGCTTGCTCCGGGCGAAGAGACTCAGCTGTGGCTCAGTGGCTAGCACGCTCGCCTCCGAGTCAGAAGGTTGTGGGTTCAAGTCCCACTCCAGAGACTTGAGCACATAATCTAGGCTGACACTCTTGGTGCAGTACTGAGGGAGCGCTGCACTGTTGGAGGTGCCATGTTTAAAATGAGACGTTAAGCCGTCCCTCTGATCCTGTCCTTCCTAGGGTCCTACCATTCATTGTGTATTCCCTTGCCTTGTTAGTCCTCCCAAAATGCATCACCTCACACTTTTCAGGGTTAAATTCCATTTGCCACTGTTCTGCCCATCTAACCAACCCATCTATATCGTCCTGTAGCCTGAGGCTTCCCTCCTCGCTATTTACCACTCCACCAATTTTCGTGTCATCTGCAAACTTACTGATCATACCTCCTACATTCATATCTAAATCAGCAAAGGACCCAGCACCGATCTCTGTGGTACACCACTGGACACAGGCTTCCAGTCACAAAAACAATCTTCGACCATCACCCTCTGCCTCCTGCCACTAAGCCAATTTTGGATCCAATGTGCCAAATTGTCCTGGATCCCATGGCCTCTTACCTTCTTGACCAGTCTCCCATGTGGGACTTTGTCAAAAGCCTTACTGAGGTCCATGTAGACTACATCAACTGCACTACCCTCATCCACACACCTAGTCACCCCCTCGAAAAATTCAATCAAATTGATTAGACATGATCTCCCCCTGACAAAGCCATGCTGACTATCCTTGATTAATCCTTGCCTCTCCAAATGGAGACTAATTCTGTCCCTCAGAATTTTTTCCAATAATTTCCCTACCACTGATGTTAGGCTCACTGGCCTGTAATTCCCTGGTTTATCCCTACTACCCTTCTTGAATAATGGTACTACGTTAGCTGTTCTCCAGTCCTCTGGCACCTCCCCTGCGGCCAGAGAGGTTCTGAAAATTTGTGTCAGAGACCCTGCAAGCTCCTCCCTTGCCTCACACAGCAGCCTGGGATACATCTCATCTGGGCCTGGGGATTTATCCACTTTTAAGCCTGCTAAAACTGCTAGTACCTCCTCCCTCTCAATACTAATTTGTTCAAGTATATCACAATCCCCCTGCCTGATTTCTATGCCTACATCGTCCTTCTCCATAGTGAACACAGATGCAAAATATTAATTTAAAACCTCACCTACATCTTCCGGCTCTACAAACAGATTGCCACTTGGTCCCTAATGGGCCCTACACTTTCACTGGTTATCCTCTTGCCCTTAATATACTTATAAAACATCTTGAAATTTTCCTTTATTTTGCCCGCCAGTGTTTTTTCATGCCCCCTCTTCGCTCTAATTTTTTTTTAATTTTTTTTTAATAAAAAGTACCTCCCTGCACTTTCTATACTCCTCTAGGGCTTCCACTGTTTTTAGTCCTTTGTATCTGCCAAAAGCCTCCCTTTTTTTCCTAATCCATTCTTGTATATCCCTTGACATCCAGGGTTCCCTGGGCTTGTTGGTCCCACCCTTGACCTTTACGGGAACATGTTGACGTTGTACTCTCTCTATTTCTTTTCTGAAAGACTCCCACTGCTCTGATGTGGATTTTCCTACAAGTAGCTGATCCCAGTTCACTTTGGCCAGATCCTGCCTTATTATATTAAAATCGGCCTTCCCCCAATTTAGAACCTTTATTTCCGGTCCATCTTTGTTCTTTTCCATGACTACCTTAAATCTCACCGAATTATGGTCACCGTCACCAAAATGCTCTCCTACTGACACTTCCACCACTTGCCCGGCTACACTCCCTAGAATTAGGTCCAGTACCACCCCCTTTCTTGTAGGACTTTCTACATGCTGGCTCAAAAAGCTCTCCTGGATGCACTTTAAGAATTCCGCACCCTCTAAGCCTTTCACACTCTGACTATCCCAGTTAATATTCCAGAAGTTGAAATCCCCTACTATTTCTACACTTCTGATATTTGCCTACATATCTGTGCCTCTATCTTCCCCTGACTGTTTGGGGGCCTATAGTACACTCCCAGCAAAGTGCTTGCCCCCTTTTTGTTTTTAAGTTCTACCCATATGGCCTCATTAGAGGAACTTGCTAAGATATCATCCCTCCTTACAGCAGTAATTGACTCCTTGATTAATATTGCAACACCCCCTCCTCTTTTACACCCCCCTCTGTCTCGCCTGAAGATTCTATACCCCGGAATATTGAGCTGCCAGTCCTGACCCTCCCTCAACCATGTCTCTGTGATAGCAACAATATCATACTCCCATGTGTTCATCAACACCTTCAATTCATCTGCCTTACTTGCAAAACTCCTTGCATTAAAATAAATGATATCCAGCCTTGCCATACTCCCTTGTGCCGTTACATATTTGCTCTGCCTTCCAAGCTAACTTGTTTTTTCCTTTATATTTGGCTGTGCATCACTCTCTGCTATAGCTCCACCCCGTATCCCATCCCCTTGCCAAATTAGTTTAAAACCGCACCCCCCCGCCCCCACAAACAGTACTAGCAAACCTCCCCGCAAGGATGTTGGTCCCGTTCCGGTTCAGGTGCAACCCGTCCAACTTGTACAGGTCCCACCTTCCCCAGAAGCAGACCCAGTGATCCAGGAAACTAAAGCCCTCCGTCCTGCACCAACTCTTTAGCCAGGCATTCACCTGCTCCTCCTATTCCTATACTCACTAGCACGTGGCACCGGGAGTAATCCAGAGATTGCAACCTAATCTGCTACCCAGCTCCCTAAATTCTTGTTGCAGGACCTCATCCCTCTTTCTACCCATGTCGTTGGTACCAATGTGAACCACGACCTCTGACTGTTCACCCTCCCCCTTCAGAACGCCCTGCAGCCGTTCAGTGACATCCTTGACCCTGGCACCAGGGAGACAACATACCATCCTGGAGTCCCGTCTACGGCCACAGAACCGTCTATCTGTTCCCCTTACGATAGAATCCCCTATCACTATTGCTCTCCCACTCTTTTTCCTCCCCTCCTGTGCAGCTGAGCCACTCGTAGTGCCACGGACTGGGCTCTTGCTGCATTCCCCTGAGAAACCATCTCCCCTAGCAGTATCCAAAACGGAGAGGGAGATGGACCCAGGGGACTCCTGCACTACCTTCCTAGTTCTTTTACTCTGTCTGGCGGTCACCCATTTCCTGTCTGCCTGTGCACTCTTTACCTGCGGTGTGGTGTGACCACCTCGTTAAACGTGCTATCCACGAAGATCTCAGCTTCGTGGATGCTCCACAATGTCTCCAGCCGCAGCTCCAGCTCCGAAACGCGATTGAGTAGCTGTAGCTGGAGACACTTCCTGCACGTGTTCGGCCTGGACACCAAAACTGTCCCTGGCTTCCCACATAGCACAGGAGGAGCACTCCACGCTGCCGAGCTGCCCTGCCATGTCCTACCCTTAATTTACTCCCTTTAATCTAAAGGAAGTAAAGAATATTAAATACACTAGGGACCTTACTTCCCTTTAAACACTACTTACTCTAAATTAGAGACATTACTTTTACTTTAACGACTAGACTGTAGAAATACTCACCAGGTCCTGGAAGCTGACAAAGATAGAAAAAGGAACACCTCCCTCCCCGAACTCCCTCACTCACCAAACTCTCAGCTTAACACTCTGTTCCAAGCTGCACTCCGTCTAGCGCCTTTAACGTAGCAAAATGTCCCAAGGCGCTTCACACACAAACAATTACAATTACTAGATAGCAGCCCATCACCATCGCAGAGCAACTATGAATGGGCAATAAACAATCAATTTTAAAATGCACAATTCAACCAACTTGTTCTGCTGAAGCTTAGGTCTGGCCAGTGTTTGGATCAAAACAAAATTGTTAATGAAATCGGAGTGCAATGACGTTACATCCTAAAGTATATACACAGGCATACTTTCAGTCCTGGGGAAAGAGTGCCAAGTGTTCATCGCACAGCTAGAATCAGACTTGTATAAATAGTTTACTGCACTTCAAAAAGAAATTTTACCACTTTAAAGCAGTATTGATGTCTTTAAACACAGGTTTATACCAGTCCCATAGGAACAATGCTCTAGTTTCAAAATATATTTAGGCACACAGGCTGGGGCACATTTCCTCTTTGCTCAGTCCTACAAGTGTTTCAGATTTTCCCTGCCCTAAGCCCAGGAATGTTGCATTGCCTGGGCACCGTGAATACAGGAATGCTGAACAGGGAGGGGGGGGGGGGGGGGGGGGTGGAGCTGGCCAATTTTCTATTCACCATGGATGGAAAGTCAGGCAAGTGCTGCTCTCTGCTCAATGCTCCTGTATGCACTGGTCCCTCGCAATCCATTGACCCCAGAGGCGGGACCAGGAATAATCTGCCACAGTAAGCTGGTCTCGTTTGGATTTCAGGCGACTTGATATTGAAAAGATGGCACCCAGTGTTCACACGACTAGATCCAGTTCCCTATCCTGGCAGGAGATGAATAACACCGCGCCGCCCCCCCCCCAAAAAAATAAGTGTCTATGATCAGCAGCGTTTATTTGCAACACCAGTGGGTTGGACCAGATTTCTGATTGGTCCCCACCCTTCCGATCCCCTGACCTTCTCCACAGGGAGAAAAGCGTGGTTGAGGCCGCAGTCCTGCGGCTAGGCGCATACGTGTTTGGAACCTCCGGTGTGCATGCGCAGCCACAATGTCGGGTGCGCATGCGCGGTTCCGGGACGGTGTTTAGGCACCCCCCCCCAACCCCACCAATACATCGCGCAACTTTAAATGCATCAGTGTATGTCTCCTGTATGACTCTGGACTGCACCAGGCTGCATGTTTACACCACTGGACATGCAGGGAGCCTCAGCAAGCCGATTCCAATTCCCTTTTCCCAGATGCTGTATCTGCATTATCATAAATACCCGTGATTGATGCATTCCCAGCAGATTTTGCGTTTCATAGTGATATTACATCACCTTATGCAAACGTGTGATTAGCAGAATAGAAGTTGATGTACAGCCAAGTTTTTGGGGACGGTGAGTAATTTGGAAACAAGTTCTTTTTTTCTTGAAATAGAACATTTTGTATTCTGACCCATGGTTTTTTGTCTCCCTATTCACCGATTAAACATTTAAAAAAAATCATAATAAAAAAGCTTCTGCTCCATCCCCTGCTGGAAAATGCATGTATTTGACTATCGGTTAAAGACAGGATTGGACTTGGCTGTGATGGCCTACACAGCCGAATAGTATACCGACATTTGTTGTACAGGCTTACACCTGAAGAGAGGCCCTCTTGGACAAGGTACCGGAGGGCAGGGCAAGGGCAGCAGGCACAGGGGAACACCACCAGCTCCAAGTTCCCCTCCAAGTCACACACCATCCAGCCTTGGAAATATATCGGCCGTTCCTTCATCGTCGCTGGGTCAAAATCCTGGAACTCCCTCCCTAACAGCACTGTGGGAGTTCCTTCGCCACACGGGACTGCAGCTGTTCAAGGCGGCGGCTCACCACCACCTTCGCAAGGGCAATTAGGGATGGGCAATAAATGCTGGCCCTGCCAGCAACACCCGCATCCAGTCAATTAATTAAAAAAAAAAAATGGTATCCCTGGAACAGTACCAGCAAGAGTCAGTGGCTTCGGGAGGGGAGGAAAAAATTAGTTGTAATTTTTGGCAACAGTTTGATGAAACTGCAATTTGAAAAAGCTCTCCAAGAGTTTATTTTCAATTGGCAGCCTATTATATTTTTTAAAAATGAAGCCATTGTCCATTTTGATTATGGGTATTTATGATAATGCAGGTACAGTATCTGGGAAAAGGGAATCAAAATCAGTTTGCTGGTGCAGTCCTCAGCAATGTTCCCAGTATTTTTTGGGGGGTACACAGCCCCCATAAAGGGGCAGTGCGACCCATTCACAGTTTTTAAACATTGAAAAAGGTCTGCCACGGGCTGCGCGGAACCGGCAGAGTCGAGGGAGCATTTGTCCCGAGTTAAACAGACTAGAAGGTCCCAGGTTTCATCCCCAAGTCTGTACAGAGTTGGCCGATTTCAGCAGGTGCAGCAGTCGTGATGCTACAACTTGCCTCAGTGTTTGAGCTTTTCTTTGGCGGGGGGGGGGGGGGGGGGGGGGCGGTGGGGGAGAGGAGTAGTTGGGGCTCTCAGATTTCTGTGTGGATATCAAGTGAGGATATATTTCTTAAGGCTAAAGGGATCTAGGGGTATGGGGAGAAAGCAGGGACTGGGTACTGAAATTGGATGCTCAGCCAGGATCGCATTGAATGGCGGAGCAGGCTCGAGGGGCCGAATGGCCTACTCCTGCTCCTATCTTCTATGTTTCTATGGGACAGCGATGCCCTCAGTTAAATGGCCTTCAGGCTCATGTATGAAGCACTGCCACTCGAGGGAGCGGCCAGAGGACTGCGAGTGACCCTGATCTGTACTCTTGCCAGAGTCAGTGCCCTGGGGGAGGAGGAAGTCAGTCATTTTGCTAATCAGATACAGAATATTTATACACTGAATACAGCATACGTGGGCAACTGGCTCCAAATAGCCTTGTGTGCATTCCTGAGCTTCATCGCTCCATCGGCGCTATATAAATGTGCATCTTTGTTTCTTTGTTAATGCTTGCAGTACCCATGCTATGGTGGAAACTTTTCTATCTTGGATTTCATGCTACATCAAATCCTTAGTGACCTCCTAATTTTTCATCCCCTTGCATACCAATTTTTTTAACCATATTTAAACCTGAAGTTTTAGTGCTCTTCTAGAAAAAATTTCCTCCGTTTAAACTTCCAAGTAGATTTGAACAACAACTTGTATTTACACAGCGCCTTTAATGCAGTAAAACATCCCAAGGTGCGTGACAGGAGCGATTGTCAGACAAAATTTGACACCGAGCCACATAAGGAGATATTAGGCCAGGTGACCAAAAACTTGGTCGAAGAGGTCGGTTTTAAAGAGCAGGTTAAAGGAGGAGAGGTAGAGAGATTTAGGGAGCGAATTCCAGAGTGCAGGACCTAGACAATGATGGGGCAAAAGAAATCAGGGAATGCACAAGAGTCCAGAATTTGAGGAACGCAGAGTTTTCACAAAGCTGGAGGAGGGTAGAGAGATAGGGAAGAGGGGGACGAGGCCATGGAGGGATGTGAACACAAGAATGAGAATTTTAAGTTCGAGGCGTTGCTAGAACGGCAGCGAATGCAAGTCAGCGAGCAAAAAATGTTAGAGCTCATCACTTTTGTCTTGCTAATTTTCTCCTTTCCTCTTCTCCTGAAGGCACTAACTCATGCTGCAGTCTGGCTCTATTGACACTCCTCGGCCCAAGCCAAATGGCTCTCAATCAAGCAGCAGCTTAGACAGTGTGTGCTGGCAAGCTCTTCAATCATGAAGGGTATCACGGCCGAGCCCGATCTTGTTCTCGCTGGACACACATTTTCCATCTGCGGTCGCTGGCCGCAAATCAGGACAGGAAACGGGGGCCAACTGTCCCCCTTTCCTAAACCAGGCACGCCGAGACCACATGCAAGCGCAACCCCCCCCCCCCCCAACCCACCACCCCACCCCACCCACCACCCCACCCCACCCCCCACCCCACCCCCCCACCACTGGCTGAAATCAGCTAACTCATGACGAGCCTCAACACTTCCGATAAATATCCTGGCCAAAGTCTCCTACTATTCAGACACTTGGCATTTTCCCAAATGTGTGGTCTGTGGATCACTGCAACGATAATTAACGTAACAGGGCAGCCATGACTTGTACTGTTATGACGTAATACAGTTGGAGAATATATGAATACATATTCCCAGAAAAGCTGGTTATTTCCTCCAGCTAAAGAATGCCTTAGCCAACAGCAGTCTTCAGTTCCCATTTTCTAAGTTAACAGCAGAGGATTTGCTAAATGCAAGGGTTTGCGCAATGCAAATCTGGTTGTACGTTTAAATGACTAAATTAAAGCCCATGGGATTAAAGGGGCAGTGGCAGCGTGGATATGAAATTGGCTAAGGGACAGAAAACAGAGTAGTGGTGAACGGTTGTTTTCCAGACAAGAGGGAAGTATACAGTGGTGTTCCCCTGTTGTCGGTATTAGGACCACTGCTCTTTGATGTTTATGGTATGTTGGCCTTCATTGCAAGAGGATTTGAGTACAGGAGCAAGGATGTCTTACTAGTTATACAGGGCCTGGGTGAGACCACACCTGGAGTACTGTGTGCAGTTTTGGTCTCCTTACCTAAGAAAGGATATACTTGCCATAGAAGGAGTGCAGCAAAGGCTCACCAGGCTGATGCCTGGGATGGCAGGACTGTTGTATGAGGAGAGATTGGGTCGACTAGGCCTGTGTTCACTAGAGTTTAGAAGAATGAGAGGGGATCTCATTGAAACGTATAAAATTCTGACAGGGCTAGACAGACTAGATGCAGGGAGGATGTTTCCCCTGGCTGGGGGGTCTAGAACGAGGGGTCACAGTCTCAGGACACGGGGTAGAACATTTAGGACTGAGATGAGGAGAAATTTCTTCACTCAGAGGGTGGCGAACTTGTAGAATTCTCTACCACAGAAGGCTGTGGAGGCCAAGTCACTGAATATATTTAAGAAGGACAGATAGATTTCTAGACGCAAAAGGCGTCAAGGGGTATGGGGAGAGAGCGGGAATATGGTATTGGGATAGAGGATCAGCCATGATCATATTGAATGGCGGAGCAGGCTCGAAGGGCCGAATGGCCTACTCCTGCTCCTATTTTTCTATGTTTCTATATTAATGACTTGGATTTAGGTATACAGGGCATAATTTCAAAGTTTGTAGATGACATGAAACTCGGAAATATAGTAAACGATAAGGAGGATAGGAACAGGCTTCAGGAGGACATAGACAGACTGGTGAAATAGGCAGACACATGGCAGATGAAAGTTAACGCAGTGTGAAGCGATACATTTTATTAGGAAGAATCAGGAGAGACAATATAAACTAAATGGCACAATTTTAAAGGGGGTGTAGGAACAGAGACCTGGAGAGAGCGGGGGTGTATGTAAAAAAAAATCTTGGAAGGTGGCAGGACAAGTTGAGAAGGCTGTCAAAAAAGCATACAGGATCCTTGGCTTTATTAATAGAGGCAGAGAGCACAAAAAGTTATGCTAAACTTTTATAAAACACTTGGTTAGGCCTCAGCTGGAGTATGGTGTTCAATTTTGGGCACCAGACTTTAGGAAGGATGCAGAAGGGATTTACTAGAATGGTACCAGGGATGAGGGACTTCAGTTATGTGGATCAACTGGAGAAGCTGGATCGACTTAGAACAGAGAAAGTTAAGCGGAGATTTGATAGAGGTGTTCAAAATCATGAATGGGTTTGATAGAGTAAATAAGGGGAAACTGTTTCCAATGGCAGACGGGTCGGTAACCAGAGGACACAGATTTAAGGTGATTGGCAAAAGAACAAGAGGGGACATGAGGAAACATTTTTTTACGCAGCGAGTTGTTGTGATCTGGAATGCGCTGCCTGAAAGGGCGGTGGAAGCAGATTCAATAGTAACATTCAGAAGGGAATTGGAAAAATACTTGAAGGGGAAAAAATTTGCAGGGCTATGGGGAAAGAGCAGGGGGGAGTGGGACTAATTGGAGAGCTCTTTCAAAGAGCCGGCACAGGCACGATGGGCTGAATGGCCTCCTTCTGTGCTGTATCATCCTATGACGTCTGGAAAGCCCAAACCCAGAATCGGGTGCTCAGCCGAGCGCGCAGGCTGACCACGGTGAGGCAAAGAATGCCGGTTGCTGTAGTCTTTGTGCAAATCAGCATTACCATCGCCAAATCCCCCACCATCAACATCCTGGGGTTCACCATTGACCAGGAACTTAACTGGACCAGCCACATAAATACTGTGGCAACAAGAGCGGGTCAGAGGCTGGGAATTCTACAGCGAGTGTCTCACCTCCTGACTCCCCAAAGCCTTTCCACCATCTACAAGGCACAAGTCAGGAGTGTGATGGAATACTCTCCACTTGCCTGGATGAGTGCAGCTCCAACAACACTCAAGAAGCTCGACACCATCCAGGACAAAGCAGCCCGCTTGATTGGCACCCCATCCACCACCTTAAACATCCACTCCCTCCACCACTGGCGCACCGTGGCTGCAGTGTGTACCATCTACAAGATGCACTGAAGCAACTCGCCAAGGCTTCTTCGGCAGCACCTCCCAAACCAGCGACCTCTTCCACCTAGAAGGACAAGGGCAGCAGGCACATGGGAACACCACCAGCTCCAAGTCACACACCATTCTGAATTAGAAGTATATTGCCGATCCTTCATCGTCGCTGGGTCAAAATCCTGGAAGTCCCTCCCTAACAGCACTGTGGGAGCACCTTCACCACACGGACTGCAGCGGTGGCCTCGCCAGCGACGCCCAGATCCCGTAAGCGAATAAAATAAAAATAAATAAAATTGTCCAGGGTAGGAAATGAACCACTTCAAAATCCGGGCAGATCTACAACAGCTCCGAGAGAAATGCCGACTGCAGACACTGGGTGCCTAAAATGTGAAATCTTTTCCATTCCTTGGCTCTGACATTTGAGTAATTCTCAAAGAAATTTTTCAGATCACAGAAAACAAGAGGGGGGGGGGGGGCGGCGACAACCTGTGCTGCGCCAGTCGGGAGAAAGGACTTTTATTCATGGAGCATCTTATGGGACTTCCCAAAGGTGCCTCACACCCAAGGAATTAGTTTCCAGGTGTAGTCACTATTGTTACGTAGGTAAATGCTGCAGCCATATTGTGCACAGCAAGATCCCGCAAACAGCAAATTAGATGAGCAGGAAGAGAGGAGGGTAATGGGATTAGTTTGGGTTGCTCCAGCAACGAGCCGGCATAGACATCATGGACTGAACGGCCTCCTTCTGCGCTGTAAACCTCTACAGTGTGGTACAATTCCTACAAATGGTCACTTACAGCGTCAGACAGGACCTCGCTCTTCGCTGGAAGGATGTGAGCAATGCGAACGTGCGGCACCAGGTCGGAAACGATCTCGCGGAGCTGCGCGGAGTCCAAATCCCGCTTCTTCACCCCGCGTTTGTTGACGCTGTGGGCCGTCCCATTCAGCAAATTGGGCTCTGTGGCACGCAAGAGAGGAAAACAAAGCTTTTAGTTACGACACAGATTTTAATATGCCTTTGTAGTGAGTCTTTGCGCACCGAGCAAGCCTTGTCCAGCCAAGAGGGCAACTGAAGCCCTGCTGTTGGGCCTCGGCTGAGGCTGCTATACAAGGAGGTGTGCAAGCAGCACCGAGTGACCCATTCGAAGATTGTCTCTTCCCCTTTGGCATGCCTGGCTCGCACTTGGCATCGCTTTACAATCAAGCCTATCGTTGGGGAGGGTGGGGGCCAGAGTGACACAAACCCTAGACAGCGTGGATAGGCAGGGCCTATTTCCCTTAGCAGAGAGGTCAATAACAAGGGGGCATAGATTTAAAGTAATTGGTAGAAGGAAGGATTAGAGGGGAGTCAAGGAGAACATTTTTCACCCAGAGGGCGGTGGGGGTCTGGAACTCACTGCCTGAAAGGGTGGTAGAGGCAGAAACCCTCACTGCATTTAAAAAAGTACTTGGATATGCACTTGCAGTGCAGTAACCTACAAGGCTACGGACCAAGAGCTAGAAAGTGAGATTAGGCTGGATAGCTCTTTTCGGCCGGCAGTCTCGATGGGCCGAATGGCCTCCTCCTGCGCCGCAAGTTTTAATGATTCTACGATAAACCCACATCCCCATCACTCCAATGGAACAATGCACTGAATTTCTAGGCTTTGAAGATTTGTTGGGATGGAGGGGACAGCATTTAAGCAAACCAGGGAAACAAACCGCAGAAAGTCAGCGGGTGCATTAACACTCCCAACTATAGTCGAGTCAGATTATAGATCCCATTGCACTGGGAACTCCCAGCAACTGGGGGTTTCCAAACCTGAACTGCAGATCGTTTACCACGATGTAAATGCGATCTGAAGCAGTTTAGGCTCCAAGCTCTTCTTTCCTTTTGCACGCAACAGTGTAATGCAATGGTGCAATCAGCTGGTTGAGTTTCACAATGGGGAAGTTCATGGGCATTGGCGGAACCAATCTGAAATCAACTCTCCATACCCGCAGCAACCTTGACTCGCTCACTGCTCTGTGCACGCAGTGTAACTGCACCACGGAGTGGAGAAACTACCCAACGGGGTCAATTTCAGGAGGCCGCACTCCATCCAGAGTACGATTCTCGTGTTGAGCACAATCAGTCCTCCATTTGGTTTCTGCGCTCAACCATCACGCGCTAAATACACGCACAGCTTCTGTCCATGAACAGTTCGAGGGGGTCGGGAAGTCCGGGGGGGGGGGGGGGGGGGGGCGGTTTCGGTTCAAGGTCCTCAATTCAATCTCGATGACTCTGCATGGTTTTCCAGTAGAGTTAAGCGGCTCCAGAACAGTGCAATGTTGCACCACCACCCCCGCGACTTTCTATTCCCTTGACAGAAGATCGACCATAAGAATGAGGAAGGCCATTCAGCCCATCTAAATTCATCCACCCAGAAAGATACTAAAGTTGCATCCAATTGGTTCTTCACGGCTCCAGGCAGAATTTCCTGATATTCGCCCTTAAGGAGTTCAAACCTGTGGCCTTTTGTCCTGCACATCCAATTTAAAGTAATATTCCTTTACATAATTAATTAAAGTTGTCTGCGGATTCATATGTAAGAAGTCACACAACACCAGGTTATAGTCCAAGAGTTTTATTTGAACTATAACCTGGTGTTGTGTGACTTCTTACATTTGTCCAGCACCGGCATCTCCACACCATGGCTGATTCATAGTCAGTGGGCGGAAAATTCAATCCCTGATTAACGACCAGAGTCACGGACTTTCAGTTTTCTTGGGGGAGGGGTAAACTAGAATGAGCGCCTCAAAACACTGGTACAAAAGAGAGTGGTGAGAACGTGGAACTCGCTACCACAGGGAGTGGCGAACAGGACAGATGCATTTAAGGGGAAGCTAGATGAACATACGAGGGAGAAAGGAATAGAGGGTTACGCTGTTAAGAGTTAGGCAAGGACGGGAGGAGGCTTGAGTGGAGCATAAACGCCAGCATGGACCTGTTGGGCCAAAAGGCCAGTTTCTGTGCTGTAAATTCTAGGTAAAAAAAATTCTAGAATCCAATGTAATAAGAATGGAATCAGTGATCGTAAACCGGTGATCCTGGCTACGCTGTTTATTGAAGTGCAGATCTGGAGATCCACTTACACTGCAGTTTGCTCTAATTAAACCTACGATAAGTAAATTCTACAATCCAAATCCAGAGCAGACAGTAAAATCAAAATGGGAGGTCTCTGCGGCCAAGGGCTTTTTGCAACACTTGTGTGTGTGTATATATGAAAAGGCGTGATAAATAATAATAAAAATAAATTCACATATATAAGCAAGCTCAGTATGTGCCCCTAAGCGTTAATTCAGATGTCGGCACTCCACAAATCAAAGCAATTATGATCACAGTGGGACAAGCGCCAGCAAGCAATGAATCTGGCTCCAAACTAGTCGACACATGCAATCATCCAGACTCAACTATTACTGGTCTTTAAGCAGCCGCCCACACCCATAATTATTGCACTACTTCAAACAAGCCTTCGATGTGAAGAGGGAGAGAGGGAAAAAAAAAAAAAACTTTGCATCAGCCCATATTCAACACTGTAAAAAAAGGTCACACGCACACAAGTCACTTTATGTTCAAGGTTGCCAATTTACAAGTGCGGGAGGTGGTCAGGAAGCACAGGATAAGGCGCTGTATGAAGCAGTGAATTTCCCTTCCCTTCCTGAAGATGTGGCGTCAAGCTGAGCCGCTGTTGTGTGGGCTGCCCGGTGATACCTCACCCCTAAGTGGCTACACTTCATGTGTGAACTAGACACTGAATTCAAGCATAGGACAAACACAACAACTTGCATTTATACAGTGCCCATAATATGAGCAAACATCCCAAGCCGCTTCACAGGAGCGTAATCAGCCAAAAAATTGACAGCGAGCCACGTAAGGAGATATTGGGGCCGGTGATTAAAAGCTTGGTCGAAAAGGTAGGTTTTAAGGAGTGTCTTAAAGGAGGCGGAGAAGTTTAGGGAGGGAATTTCAGAGCTTAGGGCCTAGACGACTGAAGGCATGGCCGCCAATGGTGGGGGCAAAGGAAGTGGGGAATGACTGGTGTCTCAAAGCATGTATGGTCTCCTCCCCCCTCCAAAAAAGCTCCGCAGATTTATCTAGTAAGCGGCTAAGCTATATAAACTAGGACTGCTCCCAGCTTCAATTCCCAGTGTAGAGATCACATTCAGACAGGGATACTACAATAGCCCTTAGCCTCGCTGGGTTATGGGCAAATATTTTAGTAAAATAAAAAGATGCCAGATTGATTGCTAAATAGCCACCCCCCTGCACACACGGTGAAAACAGGATCGAGTTCTGGCTACAGTATCAGCACGGAGGAACCGTCCACCGACACTCGCTGTCGAGCCGCGCACAATGAACGGGAGGGGGGGGGGGCGGTCACTCAGGTAAGGCAGGGAGCCCGGTGACTTGTGGAATTATACCCCAGGAAGCAGTCAATGGGCAGAAAATTACGGGCTGGCAAATGGGAGAAGCAGAAAACCCTGGCCATTGTGGTCACGGAAGGTGGGGCCCAAATTTGCGAGGGGTGCGGCGGGGGGAAAGAAAAGAGAAACACACGCTAAAATAGTGGAGCAAAATAAAAGTACCATCTTAGTGCTCTGGCTGAAATATGAAACTTTCAGATAGGGGAATTGGGGCTGGAAGAGATTAGTTTCATGCCGAGCTATAGAAGTGTCTCAAAGCTGGTAGTTTTGGGAGGTTCCACGCCACATTTTCACAGCCAAGCTGTACCGAAACATTACGTTACCGCAAACGGCAGCAATGACGAGATTATGATGTACAGGCAGTAGCTCAAACTATTAAGACGATGATTAGGCCACAGCAGAGACCATCACCAGACAGTAAAAAGCAGCAGGACCCTAACTAGGTCAGAACACGGGAACTGGCAGGCGCCCCGGGACTGCAGGTCAGCGAGTCTCTGCTGCACTCGATACACCTGCGCATAACTCACCTTCATCCGACAGACGCTTTGCCAGCTGGTGTTCAGCCCATTTAATCACAGCCTTCAGGATATCGTGTTCACTTGCCTGCAAAGGGGGGTGGGGGAAAGAGAGGCACCACGTCAGCATCAATATCACACAGTTTTTTCTCCACTGCTACATTTTTTCCACCCTCCTCTCCTGAAGGTGCCGACTCTCGCTGGGGTCAAAAACATTAATCATGCCGGATTTTGGTGCCCTCATATTCATAGCCAGCCAGGAAATAGTCATCTGTTGTCCTCTAGTACCACACCCAAACTTCACATGCCCCCAGATAGCAACGGCCAACAGGCCACGAGAACGGACATAACCAAACCCAATCTGGTCTTACCCCCTACCCCAAACGGATTATAATCAGTGGCAGAGGCTGGAACCGATTCCCTTCCTTAGTCCAGTGTTGCTCAGGCCAGTCATGGTGTCACTAGACACCTTTACTCTGGGAGGATTGGAATATAAGGGGGTAGAAGCTATGCTGCAGTTGTACAAAGCCCTGGTTAGACCCCACCTGGAGTACGGTGTTCAGTTCTGGGCACCACACCTTAGGAAACATATATTGGCATTGGGAGGGAGTGCAGCGTAAGTTTACTGGAACAATACCTGGACTTCAGGGGATAAATTACAAGGAGAGATTACACAAACTAGGAATTTCGATTAAGGGATGACTTGATCAAAGTATTCAAGGTATTGAGGGGAACGATAGGGTAGATAAAAACTATTTCTGCTAGTTGAGGAATCTAGGACTAGGGGACATAGCCTAAAAATTAGCCAGGCCTTCCAGGAGTGAAGTTAGGAAACACTTCTACACGTGAAGGGTGGTAGAAGTTTGGAACTCTCTTCCGCAAACAGCAGTTGATGCTGGGTCCATTGTTCATTTTAAATCCGAGATTGATAGATTTCTGTTAACTAAAAAGGTATTACGGGGATATGGAGCAAAGGCGGGTAGATGGAGTTAGGTCACAGATCAGCCATGATCTCACTGAACGGTGGAACAGGCTCGAGGGGCTGAATGGCCTCCTCTTGCGCGGTATCATTCAAAGTTTCTATAATTTCACACCGATCAAGTCATTCAGTTCGGGATATTACAATTACCCTCAGCCGCGATGGGTTATGGAGGAGTTTTCTTTTAATAATTAAAAAAATGGTCGAATTCCCACATCTGATTGCTGGCCCCGCGACCCCTGCACACACATAGATGTCTGGTGAAAATAGGATAGAGATTGTGTTGTGCCGGAGGCTGTAAATAGAAAGCATATCCCACAGGCTCCTGGTTCTGTATGGCTTAGTACAAAAACATTTGAATCTGTCTCAGACAGCTAGAATTAAAACATACCCAACTAATGATATAGTTCCATCGATACAGCGCTTTATTAAAAAAAATTTATATTATAGAAATATTATAGTGTTTTACTCTCGAGCACCCTTTTGCTCAGAGTAAGGACACCGCGGAGGTAAATAGGCATGATTAGAGGGACAGGCTCAAAACACTTCAAAGAGAGGGGTTTTTTGAAGGAGGGGAGAAGGAGATAGCATGACAAACTGATCAAAAAATGCACAGCCCTCCTGATACATTCCTTACAAGCCTAGACAAGCCTTCTTCCAATAACCACCCCACCCCCCAACATACACCAAAAAAACCACAAGAAAAGACATTCTCACTTCAAAATTTTTTTGTTGAGTGCAGTTACTGCTCAACGTCGAATCTTGAAAAGGTAAAAAAAAAGGAAACTGACTCCACAACACCTAAAAGCACACAACAGCTGCAGCAACTCGCCAAGGTTTCTTCGGCAGCACCTCCCAAACCCGCGACCTCTTCCACCTAGAAGGACAAGGGCAGCAGGCGCATGGGAACACCGCCACCTCCAAGTTCCGCCCCTCCAAGTCACACACCATCCTGACTTGGAAATATATCGCCGATCCTTCATCGTCGCTGGGTCAAAATCCTGGAACTCCCTCCCTAACAGCACTGTGGGAGCACCTTCACCACACGGACTGCAGCGGTTCAAGGCGGCGGCTCACCACCACCTTCTCAAGGGGCAACTAGGGATGGGCAATAAATGCCGGTCTCGCCCAAATCCAGTGAATGAATTTTTTTTTTTTTTTTTTAAATCTCGTTTAATGTCAGTACTTTTGACTTCCGAAAGCTCAGGGCCTCACTTAGCCAGTGGCAAAACCAAAGCAGATTCACTAGTGCCCAAAGCCAGGGAGAATGCTGAATATTCCGGCATGCCACAGAGACTCCGGCAAGTTTACTTTGGTATTGCCGGCAGCTTCGCGGGACCAGTGCGCTGGCGGGTGCGGCACTGGCGCAATATCAAAAGCAGCTGATGTCAATGCACATAGTGGAGTGGAGTGGAACAGAGTGAGCCACTTTTAAAACACAGACTTCAGGTGATCGGAAAGAATGGGCCCCAGTTTAGAAGATACTGGCTTCTGCCAACCAATACTTCAGCTTTTGCACCGTAGCATTTAAATACGCACCGGTGGCAAAAACAGGAAGGTAGATTATTATCTGAGCGGCAATAGATTGGGAGAAGGGGAAGTGCAACGAGACCTGGGTGTCCTTGTGCACCAGTCGCTGAAGGTAAACATGCAGGTGCAGCAGGCGGTTAAGAAGGCAAATGGTATGTTGGCCTTCGTAGCGAGAGGGTTCGAGTACAGGAACAAGGATGTCTTGCTGCAGTTGTACAGGGCCTTGGTGAGACCACAGCTTGAGTATTGTGTGCAGTTTTGGTCGCCTTATCTGAGGAAGGATGTTCTTGCCATGGAAGGAGTGCAGCGAAGATTCACCAGGCTGATACCTGGGATGGCAGGAATGACGTATGAAGAGAGATTGGGTCGATTGGGCTTGTATTTGCTAGAGTTTAGAAGAATGAGGATTTCTCATTGAAACTTATAAAATTCTAACAGGACTAGACAGACTAGATGCAGGAAGGATGTTCCCAATGGCGGGGGAGTCCAGAACCAGGGGTCACAGTCTAAGGATAAGGGGTAAGCCATTTAGGACTGAGATGAGGAGGAATTTCTTCACCCAGAGAGTGGTGAACCTGTGGAATTCTCTACCACACAAGGCAGTGGAGGCCAATTCATTAAATATATTCAAGAAGGAGTTAGATATATTTCTTAAGGCTAAAGGGATATGGGGAGAAAGCAGGGACAGGGTACCGAGTTTGGATGATCAGCCATGATCTCATTAAATGGCGGAACAGGCTTGAGGGGCCGAATGGCCTACTCCTGCTCCTACCTTCTACGTTTCTATGTTTTGTTGCACAACAGTTCATGCAGATCTATTTGTTCATTAAATAAAAGTATTAAAACTGGATAAAACTAAGTCAACTAGACTAGGCTCAAATATCATTACTATATACGTTACAGCTATTCGTGGAAAATACAGATATGATAAGCAATGTTCCCTTTAAGCTGCGTGACCGCGCGGCGCTCTGTAGCTCTCGCTCAGCCAGTGAGGCGGCTTTTAAGTAGAAAAACCGCGCATGCGCGGAATTTTCAATGGCCCCCCAGCCCGTTAATTGGGCCGCGCAACCCAAAAGAATTAAAGGGAACATTGATCATAAGCCTCCAATAATAATACTGTAACATTGTTAAACTAAGCTGGATTGGTTAGCGCATTCTGATTCGTGTATATGCTTTGTTGGAAGAAGTCAGTGCTGAATACAATTAACTATTCGAGACAATACCCGTTAAACACAACATTCAGTTCCAATGAAGGGATCTATCCGAAATGTTCACTTTCAGATGCTGGCTGAATTGCAGTTCAGTTCCAGCACTTTTGGTTCACATTTAAAATGCAGTTATTCTGACAGGGAGCAGAAGAAAATGTACTTGTCCGCACAGCCGTCTTTAAAAGCTTCATGCACACAGCCCCAGTTACTGGTCAGCCGTGGCTCAGTGGGTAGCACTCTCTCTCTCTCTCTCTCGCGCACCTCAGTCAGAAGGTCGTGGGTTCAAGTCCCACTCCAGAGACACGAGCGCAAAATCCAGGCCGACACTCCCAGTGCAGTACCGAGGGAGTGCCGCACTGTCGGAGGTGCAGTCTTTCAGAGGAGAGGTTGAACCGACTCCCTGTCTGTCGTCCTCAGGTGGACTATGCAGAATGCAGGGGAGCTTTCCTGGCCAATATTTATTCCTCAACCAACACCTAAAAACAGATTAGCTGGTCATTTATCTCATTTCTGTTTGTGGGAGCTTGCGGTGCGCAAATTGGCTGCTGCATTCCCTACGTTACAACAGTGACTACACTTCAAAAAGTACTTCATTGGCTGTAAAGCGCTTTGGGACGAACTGAGGTCGTGAAAGGCGCTATAGAAATGCAAGAAACATACAAGATTCTGAGGGGGTTGAACAGGGTAGATGCTGAGAGGATGTTTCCCCTCGTGGGGGAATCTAGAACGAGGGGGCATAGTCTCAGAATAAGAGGGCGCCCATTTAAGACGGAGATGAGGAGGAATTTCTTCTTTCAGAGGGTCGTGAATCTTTGGAATTCTCTACCCCAGAGAGCTGTGGAGGCGGAGTCAGTGAACATATTCAAGGCGGAGATAGGCAGATTTTTGAGCAACAGGGGAGTCAAGAGTCGCCTTATCTGAGGAAGGATGTTCTTGCCATGGAGGGAGTGCAGCGAAGATTCACCAGACTGATACCTGGGATGGCAGGAATGACGTATGAAGAGAGATTGGGTCGAATGGGCTTATACTCGCTGGAGTTTAGAAGAATGAGAGGGGATCTCATTGAAACTTATAAAATTCTAACAGGACTAGACAGACTAGATGCAGGAAGGATGTTCCCAATGGTCGGGGAGTCCAGAATCAGGGGTCACAGTCTAAGGATAAGGGGTAAGCCATTTAGGACAGAGATGAGGAGGAATTTCTTCACCCAGAGAGTGGTGAACCTGTGGAATTCTCTACCACAGAAGGCAGTTCAAGAAGGAGTTAGATATATTTCTTAAGGCTAAGGGGATCAAGGGATATGGGGAGAAAGCAGGGACAGGGTACTGAATTTGGATGATCAGCCATGATCTCATTAAATGGCGGAGCAGGCTTGAGGGGCCGAATGGCCTACTCCTGCTCCTATCTTCTATGTTATGTTTTTTGTTCAGAGGCCTAAAGCGAGGACTGGAATCAGAGCCCTGCAAATTGTTTTCCTTTCTTTAAGATTAAAAGTGACAATGCCATTAAAAAAAAGACAAATGCAACTTTTGGGTGCACAGGGTGATTCCAGGTACCAGGCAGACCGACGTTCTCTATAAGCCGCGCAGCTCTCTGTTGGCCCCACACAGCCCGGGACCGGCTTTTGCAATGTTGAAGTTCGCCCATGCGCAGTATTTTGAATGGGCTGTGCACCCAAACAAAATTACGGGGAACATGGAGGCAGATCCAAACGCACTGGGAGTGGGAATGCCAAGCACAGAGATACCGACATCTCCCTTGCCATTTGCAGTTCATTAATACCAGAATCGGAAGTGATAGGGAAGAAAAAAAAAAAAGAGACCTGTGTTTGTACACCTCATCATGCCTCTACGAACATCTTACAAGCGCTTCCTATACAACGAATTGCTTTTTATTTTTAAATTCATTTTCGGGATGTGGCCATCACTGGCAAGGCCGGCATTTACTGCCCATCCCTAGAACCGAGTGGCTTGCTAGGCCATTTCAGAGGGCAGTTAAGAGTCAGCCACGATGGCGCGGGCCTGGAGTCACGTATAGGCCCGGACCGGCAGGTTTCCTTCCAGAATTAGCGACCCAGTTGGGTTTTTACGGCAATCCGACAGCTTCATGGTCACTTTTACTGATACCAGCTTTTAAAAAAAAAAAAAAAAAAATCTCCAGATTTTAAAGCTGAATTAAACTGCCATGGAGGGATGTGAACTCACATTCTCTGGACCTCTGAACTAATAGTGCAGTAACATCACCGCTACACTACCGTGCCCACTTTAGAGTGACATGTAGGCAAGCACAGTAGCCAGTTTATTACAGCAAAGAAAAAACGATCAGTTAATTTGTTCTCAGTGGTGCTGGTTGAGGAAGGAATGCTTGCCGGGTTGAGAAATTCCCTGCTCTTCTTTAACTAGTGCAATGGGTTCCCCATCAGAATAGGCAGTCGGGTTTGGTGCTGGTTTAATGTCCTCACTGAAGGGCAGTGGCTTCAAGGTGAAGCATTCCCCCAGTATTGCAATGGCGTGCCAGCTTACATTCTGTGCTCAAGTCCTGGAGCGAAGCCATTACTTTCTGGCACAGCGCTCGCACTGCAGCGTCCAGCAGATGCATTAAATTTAACAAAATATGTTAGGAGCTTAAGTCATCTCAAGAGTAAAACAGAGCAACGGGGCTGCAGTTTGCAGACCTGCTGGGTCTCTGCCTTCCATTCGAGGCCTGCCAGGCTACATAATGTTGACCAAGTTAGGACTAGACGCCATTCAGCCCACAACCTTCGGATTCGGGGGTGGTGGGGGCGGGGGGTGACTAACACTCAACTCCATCCAACAGTAATTAACGGCAGATTCCCACTTGGGATTCCATTTTGAACTCCAGCGTCGTCACTGGGAGTAATTAGCAAATCAGCACTAAAATTCTGGAAAGAATTCCACTCGCATCATGACATTTCGAAAATCATCGGTTAGGCCTCAGCTGGAGTACTGTGTCCAATTCTGGGCACCGCACTTTCGGAAGATACAGTCGGGCCTTGGGGAGGATGCGGAGGAGATTTACTAGAATGGAACCAGGGATGAAAGACTGCAGTTGTGCGGCGAGACCGGAGAAGTTGGGATTGTTCTCCTTAAGAGCAGAGAAGGTCAAGGGGAAATTTGATAGAGGTGTTCAAAATGATGAGGGGTTTTGATAGGAGTAAGTAGAGAGAAACGATTTCCATTGGCTGGGGGGGGTCGGTAACCAGAGGACACAAATTTAAAGTCATTTGGCAAAAGAACCAGAGGGGAGATGAGGAGATTATTTTTTACTCAGCATGCTGTTGTGATCTGGAACGCACTGCCTGAAAGGGCGGTGGAAACAGATTCAGTAGCAACTTTCAAAAGGGAACTGGATAAATACCTGAAGGGGAGAAATTTGCAGGGCTGCGGGGAAAGAGCAGGGGGGAGTGGGACTAATCGGAGAGCTCTTTCAAAGAGCCGGCACAGGCACGATGGGCCGAATGGCCTCCTTCTGTGCTGTACGATTTTATGATTTCAATGTCATTTGATTCTCTCTACTGCTGCCACCACCAGAGACGGGCCAGTAAAGATCAGCGCTTCGTCCTTGTGTGATACACATCAAAACTCGCCCACCAGACACAGCCCAAGGACAAAAATCAAGACTTTTTTTCCACAATTCAACACAGGACAAAATTGCGCAGGCCCTCCATCATAAGGTCAGAAGTGGGGATGTTTGCTGATGATTGCACACTGTTCAGCACCATTCGAGACTCGTCAGATACTGACGCAGTCCGTGTCCATATGCAGCAAGACCTGGACAACATTCAGACTTGGGCTGACAAGTGGCAAGTAACATTCGCACCACACAAGTGCCAGGCAATGACCATCTCCAACAAGCGAGACTCTAACCATCTCCCCATGACATTCAATGGCATTACCATCGCAGAATCCCCCACGATCAACATCCTGGGGGTTACCATTGATCAGAAACTGAACTGGACCAGCCATATAAATACTGTGGCTACAAGAGCAGGCCAGAGGCTGGGAATTCTGCAGCGAGTGTCTCACCTCCTGACTCCCCAAAGCCTTTCCACCATCTACAAGGCACAGGTCAGGAGTGTGATGGAATACTCTCCACTTGCCTGGATGAGTGCAGCTCCAACAACACACAAGAAGCTCGACACCATCCAGGACAAAGCAGCCCGCTTGATTGGCACTCCATCCACCACCTTCAACATTCACTCCCTCCACCACCAGCGCACCGTGGCTGCAGTGTGTACCATCTACAAGATGCACTGCGGTAACTCGTCAAAGCTCCTTCAACAGCACCTTCTAAACCCGCGACCTCTACCACTCAGAAGGACAAGGGCAGCAGACGCATGGGAACATCACCACCTACAAGTTCCCCTCCAAGCTACACATCATCCTGACTTGGACCTGTATCGCCGTTCCTTCACTGTCGCTGGGCCAAAATCCTGGAACTCCCTTCCTAACAGCATTGTGGGTGTAACTACACCATATGGACTGCAGCGGTTCAAGAAGGCGGCTCACCACCATCTTCTCAAGGGCAATTAGGGATGGGCACTAAATGCAGGCCTAGCCAGCGACGCCCACATCCCATCAATGAATAAAAAAAAAAGGCCCGCTATTCCTCTAAAAACTGGAGGTGCCAGAAGAAAACCTAAGCTTACGAGCCGCAGACAGAGTTGCTACCTGCAGGTAATCGGACTGGATGGCTGCCATCAGGTGCTCCTTGCTGAGCTCGAAGAGAATGTCGGAAGCGATGACGTTACTGAACTCCTCACAGAGGAAATGCAGCATCTGACGATGGACCCATTTGGAGCCGTACGGTTGGGAGCTCCACTTCAGGATAGCAACTAGAGTGTCCAGCGTGACACTCTCGACAATCAGGTCTTCACAGCCTGCGCAGAAAGGGAAACGGAATTAGAATAAAAGAACAGCAAGAGGCTTAGTGCTAAAAAGCCAGCCTTTTGTGATCACTCTCAAACCATATCCCCTAATCCCTTCTCTAGCCACAAACACCACCATTTGCCTCTTGAATCCATTTATGTTCATGTCAGTGACCCTCCCAGTTAATTTATTTGACAACTCATTCCGCCTTTATTAAAGTGTTTGGCTGGCTTTATAGAATTTTACAGCGTTCACCCATCGCCCCTGTGCCAGTCTTCGAGATATCCACTCAAGTCCCATTCCCCTGCCTCTTCCCACACATACTAGCGCTTCATTAATGCCTTCCTTTTGGTTTCTTGCTTAAATAATGACCAGCTCTTCTCTTCACGGCCATGTTACCAGACTGATTCCTTCTCTTGCCCTTTGAGAAAGTAGTGGCGTGTGCTGGAGTTGTGTCCCACAGTGACCAATAAACCGCCAATAGCCATTCTTCATGTACGAGCATTAAGCTATTCAACCACTTGGGGCATCACAACTGAACCAGATTCTGTCTGAAACACAGAAAACTAGGAGCAGGAGTCCATTCGGCCCTTCAAGCCTGTTCCGCCATTCAATATGATCATGGGTGATCCTCTATCTCCCCATACCCCTTGAAGCCTTTTGTGTCTAGAACTCTACCCACCTCCTTCTTGAATATATTCAGTGACTTGCCCTCCACAGCCTTCTGTGGTAGAGAATTCCACAGGTTCACCACCCTCTGAGTGAAGGTCCAGAACAATGGGGCAGAACCTTAAAATTAGAGCCAGGCCGTTCAAGGGGTGATGCCAGGAAGCACTTCTTCACACAAAGGGTAGTGGAAATCTGGAACTCTTTCCCCCCCCCCCCCCCCCCCCAAAAAAAAAGCTGCCGAGGCTGGGGGTCAATTGAAAAGGTCAATACCGACTATGATAGATTTTTGTTAGGCAATGACGTTAAGGGTTACGGAACCAAGGCGGGTAGGTGGAGTTAAGACACAGATCAGCCACGATCTCACTGAATGGCGGTACAGGCTCAGAAACATAGGAGCAGGAGTCGGCCATTCGGCCCTTCGAGCCTGCTCCGCCATTCAATATGATCATGGCTGATCCTCTATCTCAATACCATATTCCCACTCTCTCCCCATACCCCTTGATGCCTTTTGTGTCTAGAAATCTATCTATCGCCTTCTTAAATATATTCAGTGACTTGGCCTCCACAGCCTTCTGTGGTAGAGAATTCCACAGGTTCACCACCCTCTGAGTGAAGAAATTTCTCCTCATCTCAGTCCTAAATGCCCTACCCCGTATCCTGAGACTGTGACCCCTCGTTCTAGACCCCCCAGCCAGGGGAAACATCCTCCCTGCATCCAGTCTCTCTAGCCCTGTCGGAATTTTATACGTTTCAATGAGATCCCCTCTCATTCTTCTAAACTCTAGTGAATACAGGCCTAGTCGACCCAATCTCTCCTCATACGACAGTCCTGCCATCCCAGGAATCAGTCTGGTGAACCTTCGCTGCACTCCCTCTATGGCAAGTATATCCTTCCTTAGGTAAGGAGACCAAAACTGCACACAGTACTCCAGGTGTGGTCTCACCAAGGCCCTGTATAACTGTAGTAAGACATCCTTGCTCCTGTACTCAAATCCTCTTGCAATGAAGGCCATTTGCCTTCCTAACTGCTTGCTGCACCTGCGTGTTTGCTTTCAGTGACTGGTGTACAAGGACACCCAGGTTCCTCTGTACATCAACATTTCCCAATCTATCACCATTTAAATAATACTCTGCCTTTGTTTTTCCTATCGAAGTCTGTCTGCCTGTACACACACACACTATATACCAAGGAGGATCTCAGATCACAAGATACTTATGAATGAGGAAGACCATTCGGCCCATCTTAATTCATCCAACTACTCTCCCCCTATTGTTTCTTTAATTAATTCTAGGGTTTTCGCCTCCGCGACTTGTCCTAAAGGTCCATTCCAAGTGAAGAACACCGCGCCCCCCCCCCCCCAAATAGCAATCCGAAAGTTACCTTTTTGAGCCTGTGCCCCCCCCCCCCGCACCCTCCCCCGCCATTGTTTATTTTAAAGTAGTATTCGGAATTAACCTTTTCCATACATGCCGGTTACTATTCGATATACCTCTACAGGACCAGCTCTCAGACACTGCCTTTCCAGGTTAAATAGCTCAAGTCTCTCTTGTCTTCCCTCACACCTCAAGACACTAGGGATCAATCTCATGGCTCTGCTGCTCTGCACTTGAAATGTCTCCCTTGTTTCTCAGTGGCCGGAACTGGACACAGTACTCGATCTGCATGTCTGACCAGAGCACAGTTTGATCGTAACTTCCTCTAATTTGTAACTACTGTTCTGGCAACGTAATAGAACATTCTATTGGCTTATATCGACGAGTGCAGCTCTACATCGACTGGACGAAAGTCGAGTTTCAACCGCATCCTTAGCTATTCCAATACCATTCGTCACACTGATTGTATCTGCAAAAAGAATGCATCAAAATGTTTTTATGCTGCAGCAAACATTGCATCTACTGAATCGCTTTGCCGCAGAGGTCACCACGCTGGTTCTGAAGTAGGGCTTCCAGGTTAGTCCATTCCAAGAACAGAGTACAGGTGGAAAATGCTCAACAAGCCGATTCATTTCCTGATAACGCAAGGTTAATGGCAACCCATCGCAGAAGATACACTGGGCGACAACTTGCACCTTTAACGTGCGAGAACATCCCAAGGCCTTTCACAGCAGCGTAATCAGACAGAAATGGACAACGAGCCGCATAAGGAGAGATTAGGGCGGGTAATTAAAAGCTTGATCAAAGAGGTAGGTTTTAAGGGGTGTCTTAAAGGGAGAGGGGGAGAATTCCAGAGTTTAGGACCTCGGCAGCTCAAGGCACAGCCGCCAATGGTGGGGTGAAGGAAATCGGGGAAGCGCAAGGGGCCAGAAGTGGAGGAACACTGGAGTTCTCGGAGGGTTGTAGGAGGTTCGAGAGATTGGGAGAGGAGAGGCCACGGATGTTGGATACTGTCAAAGCATCCTAGTCACATCCAAGAACCGCTCATGACACAGGTTTGATAAAGATTGCAGCGGCTAATCCCAAGGCTTCAAGACACAAGAAATCACATAAAATATATATATATATATATATATATATATCATACAGCACAGAAGGCCATTCGGCCCATCGTGCCGGCTCTTTGAAAGAGCTCTCCAATTAGTCCCCCCCACCCTTTCCCCAGAGCCCTGCAGATTTTTCATTTTCAAGTATTTATCAATTCCCTTTTGAAAGTTATTATTAAATCTGCTTCCACCGCCCTTTCAGGCAGCACGTTGCAGATCATCACAATTCACTGGGTAATTTTTTGCCCCCCTCCTGTCGCCACTGGTTCTATTGCCGATTATCTTCAATCCGTGCCCTCTGGTCACTGACCCTTCTGCCAATGGAAACAGTTTCTCCTTATTTACAGTATCAAAACCCTTCAAGATTTTGAACACCTTTATCAAATCTCCCCATAACCGTCTCTGCTCGAAGGAGAACAGCCCTAGCTCCGCCACATAACTGAAGTCTTTCATTCCCGCTAGCATTCTAGTAAATTTTTTCTGCATCCTCTCGAAGGTGTTGATATCCTTCCTGAGCTGCGGTGCTCAGAAGTGGCCACAACACACCAGCTGGGGCCTAACCAGTGTTTTGTAAAGGTTTAGCAGAACTTCCTAGTTTTTGCACTATGCCTCTATTTATAAAGCCATGGATCCCGTACACCTTCTTAAACAGCCTGCCTAACTTGACCTGCCACCTTCAGAGACTTGTGTCCGTACACCCCCCCCATTATTGAGGAGATTTTCTCCTGAGCAATCCCGCCCCTTCCCAGAGCACCAACACTCGCTCCTTACCTTGTGCCAGCATGTCAAACTCGATGAAGAGTGCGATATGAAACAGCTCCATGGCGTTTTCCAGTCGGGTCTCGCTGTCCTTCCCAGTTTCATCCTGCACTTCTCTTAAGCTCCCTGTCGATGGGCTGAAAGGCAGCACCAAGTCCAGGTCCACCAGGTCTGTGTACATGCAGTGCAAAATGACTTGTGCGTATTTCTTTGGAATGATTGCTTCGTTCAGCACGATCCTAGCTGGGGTCTGCAAGGTCCGGTCTGTGGTCTCTTCGCCAGTGCGTATCCGCTTCTGGAGGAGGTTCCGGAAGAACGGCGAGCGGGCGCACAGGATGGCCTTGTGACAGCGGAACTCCCCCTCCAGGCAGCCCCCTTCGAAGCCGTCGGAGACGTCGGGGTTGGAGGTAAAACTGAGGACTGCGTCGTAGTAGCAGCAGCTCTCCAGCAGGCCGTAGATGTCGAAGTGAAGGGCATTGGGCATCCCGAACTCCTCGCTGAGGCGGACCAGGACATCAACGTTCTTGATCTGGGAATCTCGCACGCCAAATTCTCCGCTGTACAAGTAGTGCAAAAGGGACGAGAGTATCGGCATGTCTATGCCCACTGTGCTGATGTCCATGACTAACTCGGCGCGTTCCAGGTTAGACAAGAGGAGGCTTTTGAAGAAAGGACACCGGGCGGCCAGTATGGCGCGGTGGACGGGGAAGCACGTACCTTGGAATACCAGGTCCACGTCCGTACAGTACTTGAACTGGTAGAGCTTGGCCAGATCTTCATTTAAGCGGCTGGCCTCTGGCCGGGCGAGGCACGCCTGAATCGCCAACTCCTTCACGGCCAGCGCGGCTTCATACTGCTTCACCAGCAGGCCCACGTCGCGCACGTCCCAGCTGCACAGGAGCTCGCGCATGTGCTTGGCATGGTCGGCTGACTTGGCCGATTTCCGGCGCCGGAACAGCTTCTTCTTCAGCAAGGCGAGGTTCGAGCTCTTCTTCTTCTCGCGCTTGTCCTGGCCGAGCCCGGAGATGCAGAACTTGCCCTCCAGCTGACACCCGAACTGAGCGTGCGAAGGAGATTCTGTCCAAGGAGTAAATGAATCACAGGTTAGATTGGCTGCCACAAGCGTTAAGCGAATCGAGGTTTTTTTTTTTTGTTTTTTTTTTTGAGATCATGGAGTTGAGGAATGTCAGTGCTGGGGAATGGAACATTTTTTTTTAAACAATCAAAACATGTATTTAGAGCATCATATAAATAGGAGGAGGCCATTCAGCCCCTCGAGCCAGTTCCACTATTCAATGAGATCATGGCTGATCTGTATCCCAACTCCATCTCCTTTTCGAATTATGCTAGCCAAGGATATATCTACCTCCAATTTAAAATGATTAATTGAACTAGCATCATAGAAAGGTAGAAGATAGGAGCAGGAGTAGGCCATTCGGCCCCTCGAGCCTGCTCCGCCATTCAATGAGATCATGGCTGATCATCCAAACTCAGTACCCTGTCCCTGCTTTCTCCCCATATCCCTTGATCCCTTTAGCCTTAAGAAATATATCCAACTCCTTCTTGAATATATTTAATGAATTGGCCTCAACTGCCTTCTGTGGTAGAGAATTCCACAGGTTCACCACTCTCTGGGTGAAGAAATTCCTCCTCCTCTTCAGTCCTAAATGGCTTACCCCTTATCCTTAGACTGTGACCCCTGGTTCTGGACTCCCCTGCCATCGGGAACATCCTTCCTGCATCTAGTCTGTTCAGTACTGTCAGAATTTTATAAGTTTCAATGAGATCCCCTCTCATTCTTCTAAACTCCAGCGAGTAGAAGCCCCTGCTGTTTGTGGAAGAGTCCCACTCTTCCACCACCCTTTGCGTGAAGACTTCTCTCCTGAATGGCCTGGCTCTGATTTTACGGTTATGTCCCCTTGCCCTCGACTCCCCCACCAGCGGAAAAAGTTTCTCTCTATCAATTCCTCTCAAAGTCCTAAAAACCTCCATCAAATCACCACTTAACCTTCTGTACTCTGGGGCACAGTTTATGCAATCGCTCCTCATAATTTAACCCTGGGTGCCCTGCAAACATTCTGGGGAGTCTACGCGGCACCAAAGGAGGTCCAGTCAAATGCACCGCAAAGTGCGTTCATTTGCAAACTTGGGTGAACAGCAAAAACCGAGTCGCTGAATAAATAAAATCCGCTGCCCACCAAGATCGTGATTTCTGTCAGCCGTGACTCAGTGGGTGGCACTCCCGCCCGAGTCAAAAGCCCCACTCCAGAGACCTGAGCACAAAAATCTAGGCAGTGCAGTGCTGAGGGAGTGCCGCACTGTCAGAGGTGCCGTCTTTCATGAGAGACATTAAACCGAGGCCCCCGTCTGCCCCCTCAGGTGGACGTAAAAGATCCCATGACACTTGACATGAATCAGTCATTCATGAAAGAAAGACTTATGAAATAATACTGAGCAGCCTACGGGTGGCGCTGCCCAGGGAGAGTATAAATACTCGGGCACGGGCCCAGCTTGCGCAGGACATTCTTAACAGGAACTAGTGAAGGACACAACTAGACCGCTATGTTGTAAAACAGTTGATTAAAGCTTTGTTTAACGCTTAGGCCTAGTAGTTTTCTTGCATCAACACTATTTCAAGGAAGAGCAGGGGAGTTATCTCTGATGTTCTGGTTAATATTTATCTCAGTTAACATCACTAACACAGATTATCTGGTCATTATCACATTGCAGTTTATGGGAGCTTGCTGTGCGCAAATTGCCTGCTGCGTTTCCTACATTACAACAGTGACTACACTTCGAAAGTACTTCATTGGCTGTAAAGCGCTTTGGGACATCCGGAGGCCATGAAAGGCGCTGGAGAAATGCAAGTCTTTCTTTATTATTCACCCCACCAGCCTCCACATTCAACGGATCATCCTCCGCCATTTCCACCACCTCCAGCATGATCCCACCACCAAATGCATCTTCCCCTCACCTCCCCTTTCAGCATTCTGTAGGGACCGCTCCCTCCGCGACACCCTAGTCCACTCCTCTACCACCCCCAGCACCCCTTCCCCTTCACCTGGCACCTTCCCGTGCAAGCGCAGGAGATGCAACACCTGCCCTTATACCTCCCCCCTTCCCATTGTCCAGGGCCCCAAACACCCCTTCCAGGTGAAACAGTGATTTACTTGTACTTCTTGCAATCTAGTATACTGTATTCGCTGCCCACGATGTGGTTTCCTCTACATTGGGGAGACCAAACGCAGATGGGGTGACTGCTTTGCGGAACACCTCCGTTCACTTTCATTCACCGCCCCATTCCCACTCAGACCTCACCGTTCTCGGCCTCTTGCCTTGTTCCACGGAAGCTCAGCGTGAGCTCGAGGAACAGCACCTCATCTTTCGATTAGGCACTCTACAGCCCTCTGGACTCAACATAGAGTTCAACAATTTCAGATCATAACCTCGGCCCCATCACACATACTTCCCTTTTTTTTTTTTAAATCCACACTTTCGTCTGAGCTTTTTTTCTTCCCTCCCACATGGCAGTTGTCCTTCATTCTGCCGGGGCCATTCACACTTCATCTAGAGCCATCCTGTGTTCCTTGAATATCTCTTAATGTCTCTCACTCTCTCCTGCTTTCTATCCAATTCCAATTTCCAATTCAAATGCTTTATTGGCATGAAAGTTTACAGAGAACCATATTGCCAAAGCTTACATAGCAAAAAGGTACAGTTTTCCAACATTCTGTAGGTGTCAATCGATTTGACATTTGTTGGGTACATACAATATTACTTTTAAACAATATTACTTTTAAACAGTCTTTGTACTTCATTTGGTACGTTCAATATTAATTTTAAACAGTCTTAATTTTAAACAGTCCTCAGGTTGTGACATGTTGTTACATATTTGGCCCCAAGGTATGGTCTGTCTCCTTCTCCTAGGACTAATCTCAATTTTGACAGGTCATCCAATTCCTTGAAATCTGGGGTTGTTTGGCTTAGCTTGTTGAATAATATGTTTCTTGATGTGTTGAATTTTTCGCATTTTAGGAGGAAATGCATCTCTGTTTCAACCTCGCCGGCCAGACATTGATCGCATATTCTATTCTCTCTAGGCTGCCAGGATTTCTTGTATCTGCCTTTTTCAATTTCCAGTTGGTGGTCGCTTAGTCTGTACCTGGTGAGGGTCTGTCTCTGTTTTCTGTCTCTGATGGTCGTGAGGTAGTCTGCCAGTTTATATTCTCTTTTTAGGGCCCGGTAACATTCTAATCTGCTTTGGCTTTCGGTTATTTTGTTCCAATGTTCCAGGTAGGTTTCTTTGCATTTTTTAATGATTTGGTTCACTCGGATTGGTGTTTGGACGGCTGTGTTGGTCTGGGGCTGGTCAGGGTCCGGCTGAGTACTTAGTTTCAGTAGCAGCTGACTCAGGGGACTCTTTTCTGGGTTTAGCTCTTGGGTCTGAAAGGCTTTGAAATGAAGGGTGTCTGGGGAGCTAGATTTGAGGTGATTTAGGAAGTTTAGTGCTCGTTTTTGGATGTTTATTATCAGTGGGTATCTGCCTAGTTCGGCTCTGCATGCATTTGTTGGCGTTTTTCTTTGGGTGCGAAGGATGCTTCGGCAGAATTCTGCATGTAGGGCTTCTATTGTGTGTTTTTCCCATTTAGTGTAGCTTTGGTGATTTAGCGGGCCCCATACTTCACTACCGTACAGTGCAATGGGCAGGATTATGCTGTCAAATATTTTGAGCCAGATTTTGACTGGGATTTGGATGTTGTAGAATTTTCTTTTTATTGCATATAGGGCTCTTCGTGCTTTTTCTTTTAGTGCATTCACTGCTATGCTGAAGCTCCCTGATGCTGTAATAGTTAGACCAAGGTAGGTGTAGCTCATAGTGTGTCCTATAGTGGTATCACTGAGGGTAAAC
>NC_141020.1:7368930-7525584 GCF_052327205.1 Somniosus microcephalus
CCCAGCTTCTCCTGTCTCTCCGCATAACTGAAGTCCCTCGACCCTGGTAACAATCTCGTAAATCTCCTCTGCACTCTCTCCAAGGCCTTGACATCCTTCCGAAAGTGCGGTGCCCAGAATTGGACACAATTCTCCAGCTGAGGCCCAACCATTGCTTTATAAATAACTAGCTGGGGGAGCCCGGCGGTGCCGAGGCTTTCTCGAGGGCATGTTGTTGTTGGAAGAGAGAGAGGGAGCGACTGGGGGGAAGAGAGAGAGGGAAGGAGAGAGAGAGAGAGGGAAGGAGAGAGAGAGGGAAGGAGAGAGAGAGAGAGGGAAGGAGAGAGAGAGAGGGGGGGAAGGAGAGAGAGAGAGAGAGAGAGAGAGGGGGAGATTTAATAAAGGTTTTCAAAATTATGAAGTGTTTTGACAATAAACAGAAGCTGTTTCCACTGGCAGGAAGGTCGGTAACCAGAGGACACTACAGTTGTACAGGGCCTTGGTGAGACCACACCTGGAGTACTGTGTGCAGTTTTGGTCTCCTTACCTCAGAAAGGATATACTTGCCATAGAGGGAGTGCAGCGAAGGTTCACCAGACTGATTCCTGGGATGGCAGGACTGTCGTATGAGGAGAGATTGGGTCGACTAGGCCTGTATTGACTAGAGTTTAGAAGAATGAGAGGGGATCTCATTGAAACGTATAAAATTCCGACCGGGCTAGACAGACTGGATGCAGGGAGGATGTTTCCCCCTGGCTGGGGGGGTCTAGAACGAGGGGTCACAGTCTCAGGATACGGGGTAGGACATTTAGGACTGAGATGAGAAGAAATTTCTTCACTCAGAGGGTGGTGAACCTGTGGAATTCTCTACCACAGAAGGCTGTGGAGGCCAAGTCACTGAATATATTTAAGAAGGAGATAGATAGATTTCTAAACACAAAAGGCATCAAGGGGTATGGGGAGAGAGTGGGAATATGGTATTGAGATAGAGGATCAGCCATGATCATATTGAATGGCGGAGCAGGCTCGAAGGGCCGAATGGCCTCCTCCTGCTCCTATTTTTCTATGTTTCTAAGGACACAGATTTAAGAGAATGGGCAAACGAACCAGAGGGTGGCGAGACGAGGACAAGTTTTTTTTTAACGCAGCGAGTTGTTGCGATCTGGAATGCGCTGCCCAAAAGGGCGGTGGAAGCAGATTCAATGGTGACTTTCAAAAGGGGAATTGGAGAAATACTTGAAAAGTTAGCGGGGCTGTGGGGAAAGGTGGGGGGCTAATTGGAAAGCTCTTTCGAAGAGCCAGCATAGGCACGGTGGGCCGAATGGCCTCCTTCTGTGTTGTGTGATAATAGTTGGATTTACACATTTGCTTGTTCTGAATTCCCCTACCCCAGGAAGGAGTGTTTCCCTTTAATATGGCTGCAAAAACTAGGAAATCGTAAAAGGGAAACAGGATGATAGTAATTTTTTTTAAAAGCCTGTTAATTTTCCTTCATTATTTTAAACACCTCATTCGGATCACCCCGTAACCTCCTCATTGCATTTAAAGCCCCATCAAGAACCAGTGTTCTGAAGTTAACACAGCAGGCTCGAATGGCCTACCCTCCTCCTCCTCCTCCCCCACCCCTTGCTCCCACTTCTTAAAATATCTGCAGCCGCGATGGGGATTTTTAAGTTTTAAATTTTGAGAAAATGTCGAAGGAAATGTTTAAAAACCCATTTCCTTCCGTTCGGTGCCTCTAAAATAATATATTTATAAATGCAACCCAGATTTTAAAAGTTTAAAAAAGTTGGGGAGGTTTTTTTTAAGACTCCAAAAAAGGAGGAAATTGGAAAAAGTTAATGGGGTTTCAATTTTTTTAAATAGAAAAGTACAGTAATATAATTAGTTACATTTAAAAAAAAGCACCCAGAGTCACATGTGTGGGATTCCCCTGTTCAACCTCAGACAAGTAGAGGCGGGGTTTGCTGGCAACAAAAGTTTTGGTAAGTCTCCACCTACTCCCCAGTCTGAAGGAACTATTCAAAGAGTGGAGTACAGAGTGTGGTCTGTCTACCAAAGTAAGCCACAACAACAAAAAAAGTCTAAAACAAAAAGGGGAAAATATCATTTAAAGTTGGGGAAAATAAAGAGACGATGGCTGATTTCTCGGTGAGTTTCACAGGGGAAACTGACCAGAACAGACGCAGGCATGTCAAACTGCAGGATGCCAAGTTTGGGCTGGAGGCCGACCGGCTGGACAGTGGGATCGACTCCATGCAAGAAGCGGATGAGAGCCTGACCAGTATATCCGATCAGATGGAACATTTACAGGTCAGCTGTGGGAGTGTGGAACAACAGCGCCGAGCCCAGGGCTGGACGTGGTTCAGGAGCGACGATGGGGACACGTAAGGCTCGCAATTTTGTTACAGTAATTCGATACATAAATGATTTCCATGAATGATTATTTAACATGAACGTAAAAAAAAAAATGAGGGTTGTTGTGGCTTTGAAGGTGACTTTCCGGCTAGGGATTTATCCACAATCTTGGGTCTTAAGCTGGGGTACTAAGGAAATAATTTATATAGCGCCTTTCACGACCTCCATACTTCCCCATTGAAGCCCTTTTGAAGTGGAGTCACTGTTGTAATGTAGGAAACGCGGCAGCCAATTTGCGCACAGCAAGCTCCCGCAAACAGCAATGTGATAATGACCGGATAATCTGTTTTAGTGATGTTGGTTGAGGGATAAATATTGGCCCCAGGACACCGGGGAGAATGCTTTCTCCCCCCCCCCCCCCCCACCAAGCTCTTCTTCGAAATAGGGTCTTTTACGTCTGCCCTCGCAGCCTCGGTACCGCGGCTCATCCGAAAGACGGCAGTGCGGCACTCCCTCGGCACTGCACTGGGAGCGTCCGCCTAGATTTTTGTGCTCCAGTCTCTGGACTGGGGACTTGAACCCCCATGACCTCCCGACTATGAGTAACATGTTTTAAAAAAATTGAACCCAATCAAAACCAAAGTCACAGTAAGCCCTTGTCGTGCTGCATTCCTTCAAATCAGAAGATAGTCCCGTTGAGCCATGGCTGACGCCCTCAGTCTAGCCTACGTTCTGGTTGTTCCGGTTCTGTGTAAACCGCGCCTTGTTGGGTCTGCCGCTGGTGAGTCCCCTTTACCATGTTTTCTTGCTTTAGCCGGGCCAGTGATGTGCAGTATGCAACTTGGTGAGAATGAAAGGGGAGGGGTTCTGTTTTAGCATCTTTTAAGATGAGAGGTAAAGCGGGGGAAGAGCGCAAAAGAATCTGTGTGGGGGAGAGAGAGGAAGGAGCAAGTAAGAATGTGAAGGAGAGGGAGGCAAGAGAGATGCAATCTATCCTAGTCCGAATGTACTTTAACACCGAGGCTGATTAAACAGAGAATCGTAGAAATTTACGGCACAGAAGGAGGCCATTCAGCCCATCGTGTCCGTGCAGATTGATCTTAAACATTTATCTTCACTCCAGACCCTGGATATGTCCATTAGGAAAACCAAATGACCCTTCCGCGTGTATAAGACAGGAAGAGGAGGAGGCCATTCAGCCCCTCGAGCCTGTAGTGTCAGCTGTGGCTCAGCGGGCAGCGCTCTCTCTCGCCTCTGAGTCAGAAGGTTGTGGATTCGAGTCCCACTCCAGGGACTTGAGCACAAAAATCTAGGCCGACGCTCCCAGCGCAGTGCTGAGGGAGCGCTGCACTGTCGGAGGTGCCGTCTTTCAGAGGAGACGTTAAACCGAGGCCCCGTCTGCGCTCTCGGGTGGACGTAAAAGATCCCACGGGCACTATTTTGAAGAAGAGCAGGGGGGAGTTCTCCCCGGTGTCCTGGGCCAATATTTATCCCTCAATCAACATGAGGAAAACAGATGATCTGGTCATTATCACATTGCTGTTTGTGGGAGCTTGCTGTGCGCAAATTGTTTTCCCACATTACAACAGTGACTACACTTCAAAAAGTACTTAATTGGCTTTAAAGTGCTTTGAGACGTCCGGTGGTCGTGAAAGGCGCTGGAGAAATGCAAGTCTTTCTTTTTCCTTGTACCAACATTCATGGCTGCTCTCGCCTAGATAGTCTGTTGATGGGCTATTTAAGAGTGGGAGCCAAATCCTGATGATTTTTTTTTTTCCCCCCCTCCTCCTCTCCCTATGTCCCTTCCGGCATGTTTCACTGGTTAGTCATCAGGACCGGGAATGCTCACTGATTTCCCCTCCCCCCTGCCTAATTCAGAGGGCACTGAAACCACTTTAGCGATTCCCAACACCCACCTCACCATCAACGTCTCCTTTTAGAAAAACATCATTGCTTCCGATTGTCTATCCTTGGGTATAAAATCCATTAAAAAAAAAATACAGTTTAATCCCCCCAACAAATGTAATGTTGAGGTTATAACTAATGAGGAAAGGCTGAACAGGATGGGGCTCTTTACTCTAGAAACAAGAAGGCTGAGGGGTGACCTGATCGAGGCCTTTAAAATTATGAAGGGGTTCAGTAGAGTAGACGTAGAGAGGATGTTTCCCCTTGTGAAGGGAGACCAAAACTAGGGGATCATCAATATACGATAGTCACTGATAAATCCAATGGGGAATTCAGGAGAAACTCCTTTGCCCACAGTGTGGTGAGAATGTGGAACTCGCTACCACAGGGAGTGGTTGAGGTGAATAGTATCGATGCATTTAAGGGGAAGCTGGATAAACACATGAGGGAGAAAGGAATAGAAGGGTATGCTGATGGGATGAGATGAAGAGCGGGTGGGAGGAGGCTCGTGCGGAGCAGGAACACCAGCACGGAGCAGTTGAACCGAATTTCCTGTTTGTGGATTGTAAATTCTATGGAATTCTGTGCTGTAAATTCTATGGAATTCTGTGCTGTAAATTCTGTGTAATTCCAAGTAATTTCCAAAGTCATTTTGTTCCGACTTTCTTTCCAAGTATCCCATGTGTTGTAGGTGAAAGTCCCTGCAGTTCTTGAGAAAGTCCAAGGAAATTCCCTGTGAGCAAAGGTTGGGGAAAATTCCTCGTTTTTTTTTCTTGGGTATTTCTTATTTGGCCTAATTGGCAGCTTGTCGTCATGTTACGTGCAGGCTCTAGGAGCTGTGGAGATAGAGATGGCCTGTTCTAGTAGAAAACCTCCCCTCTGCCAGTTTAACACGAGCTTGTTGTGAGAACATGAGTCACAATTTCTACCCTAGTGTTGCTAACCTGCACCTAAATAAATATTTGATATCGTACCCACCCTGCTATTAGACCGGTTATACAGAGGCAGCTATGAATAGAATTTGCTTGGTGTTTGGCCCAGTTTTTGGGCTATTTACACTGTATGACGTGGTATTGAGTAAGGGAGTCCCACCTGCTATCCCTTGTAGCAGCCATCCGGACTCCGAGCAACTAACTCGGTATAGTCCAGGGAGACACTAGATTGATCCCTGGGATGAGGGGGCTATCCTATGAGGAGAGATTGAGTAGATTAGGCCGAGATTCTCTGGAGTTTAGAAGAATGAGAGGTGATCTCATTGAAACATACAAGATTCTGAGGGGATTGACAGGGTAGATGCTGAGAGGTTGTTTCCCCCTGGCTGGAGTGTCTAGAACTAGGAGGCATAGTCTCGGGATAAGGGGTCGGTCATTTAAGACCGAGATGAGGAGGAATTTCTTCACTCAGAGGGTTGTGAACCTTTAGGATTCTCTCTACCCCAGAGGGCTGTGGATGCTGAATCGTTGAGTATATTGAAGGCTGAGATCGATAGATTTTTGGACTCTCGGGGAATCGAGGGATATGGAGATCGGGCTGGAAAGTGGAGTTGAGGTCGAAGATCAGCCATGATCTTATTGAATGGTGGAGCAGGCTCGAGGATGGGGGGGTGGTGGTGGCGTCTGGCTGACCCCTGCTCCTAATTCTTATGAATATGGGACATTCCTGTTTTGACCTGGCTTGGTTACAAAGCAGGCAGTGAATTTTTTTTTTGCGCACTGACCATTGGGGAAACCCAGATGGAAATGTCTTGATTCGAACGCATAAAGGTGTTTGAGGTGGGGTGTGGGGGGGAAAGAAATAGCTCGCCCTACACCATGAGAGAATTAACCGACTGAAAGAGGACCGAGAATGACTGATGCAGAGGTAAAGCACTCGTGGGCTTGGACTTAAATGACTCACCTGTTGGCTGGCTCGTGCTTCAGTGACCTTCGACCCCCCCACCACCCCCTGACGCATGTCCCCTGGGAGGCGAGTGCTGCTTTAGTGACTTCCCCCAATTATGGGCAGCTTAATTTCTCACCCATTAACATTGGCAGAAAAAAAAGTGTCTGCAGTCTCTTCAACAGCAATAACGTGCATTTACATAGCGCCTTTAATGTAGTAAGACGTTCCCCAAGGGCGCTTCACAGGAGCGAAAATCAGACACCGAACCACATAAGGAAATGTTAGTACAATAGCAAAATACTGCGGATGTTGGAAATCCGAAATAACAACAGAAAATGCTGGAAAAACTCAGCAGGCCAGGCAACATCCGTGGAGAGAGAAAGAGAGTCAACGTTTCAGGTCGAAACCCTTCGTCAGGACTGAGGAAAAACACAGGAAATGAAACAGATTAAAAGGCCAGTTTGGGGGCTGGGAAATGGGGATGAAAGAACAAAAAAGAAGTGAAGAGACATTAAGAGGTATTCAAAACCAGACGAGATGGTGGTCGGACTAGTGGAGACAAAAGACGGCTCCAGATGAGGTGTGAAATACGCTGGCAGAATGGGAGACAGCTGCCGTGTGGGAGAGAGAAAAAAAAGGGGAAGGGCACAAAACAAAGGTGTGGATAAAAATGTTAGGACCAAAGGCCTGGTCAAAGAGGTAGGTCTTAAGGAGAAGGAAGAGGGAGAGGTCTAGAGAGAGAATTCCAGACCTTAAGAATTAGGAGCTGGAGTCGGCCCCTCGAGCCTGCTCCGCCATTCAGTAAGATCACGGTTGATCTTCGACCTCATCTCCACTTTCCCGCCCGATCCCCCATATCCCTCAGAGTGCAGAAATCTCTCGATTAGGGCCCAGGCAGCTGAAGGCACGGCCGCCAATGGTGGGGTGAAGGAAATGGGGGGGGGGTGGAATACGCAAGAGGTTTATTATCCCGAAAGCAAAATACTGCAGGGATTCTGTAGGGCAGCGTCTGCGGAGAGAGAAAACCAGGGTTAACGTTTCAGGTCGATGACCCTTCGTCAGTTGTGACAAAGGGTCATCGACCTGAAATGTTAACCCTGTTTCTCTCTCCACAGATGCTGCCAGGCTTACTGTCTCCTTGTGTGGCTTCGGTGTCGAGTATTGTCTGATTTACGCTCCTGTGAAGCTCCTTGGGACGTTTTAAGAACATAAGAAATAGGAGCAGGAATAGGCCACTTGGCCCCTCGAGCCTGCTCCGCCATTCAATAAGATCATGGCTGATCTTGGGCTCAAAACCACTTCCCCGCCCGCTCCCCATAACCCTTCACTCCCTTATCTTGCAAAAATCTGTCTATCTCCACCTTAAATGTATTTAATGACCCAGCCTCCACGGCTCTCTGGGGCAGAGAATTCCACAGATTTACGACCCTCCGAGAGAAGAAATTCCTCCTCATCTCAGTTCTAAAAGGGCGACCCTTTATTCTGAAACTGTGTCCCCCGAGTTCTAGATTTCCCCACGAGGGGAAACATCCTCTCTGCATCTACCTTGTCGAGCCCCCTCAGTATCTTATATGTTTCGATAAGATCACCTCTCATTCTTCTAAATTCCAATGAGTATAGACCCAACCTGCTCAACCTTTCTTCGTAAGTCAACCCCTCATCTCAGGAATCAACCGAGTGAATCGTCTCTGAACTGCCTCCAATGCAAGTATATCCTTCCTTTAAGTTTTACTGGAGTAAAGATGCTGTATAAAGACAATTTGTTTGGATGAGGAGGGGTGTGGGAGAGGAAATTGGAGCATAAGGAAATAGTTCTAGATTTAACAGGTTTTTTATGTACCTTCCCTTCCCCTGTTATGAAACCAATGGGACCTTTTACAGTAAGAATTGATTCTGGAATTCCCCTTCTCGATGTGTCAGCATCGCACCACTGCTTTGCTTTCGCTTCACAGCTGCCGCCCAATGTGGAAATAGTTACTCACTTCCATGCTGTCGGGCAGACATGGGAATTCTCAGGAAGTTCCTGCCCTGTGTGTGTTCTCAGCCACGTCGTTCCCCCGGACCCCCTCACCATTGCTTATTTTTCATCTCTCTCTCTCTTTCCTTTTTCCTCAGGTTTCTCCATCTGGCCATTCTGCACAAGCGCCCGGATATTGCCAGCTTCCTCTTGAAGTCCGAACCAGCCGTTGTCGACCTTTGCAACAAATCCCGGCAGGTGAGTCTCATCTTGCCTCCATCACCGTCTAGCTGCAGGACAACGCTCCGCACCGCCCCCCCGTGACAAGAAGGGATATAGAAAGAATGGGGGAATCTAGAACTAGGGGGCGTAGTTTCAGAATAAGGGGGCACCCTTGTAAATCGGAAATGAGGAGGAATTTCTTCTCAGAGGGTCGTGAATCTGTGGAATTCTCTTCCCCAGGGAGCTGTGGAGGCTGGACCACTGAATATATTTAAGGTGGAGATAGGCAGATTTTTGAACGATAAGGGAGTCAAGGGTTATGGGGAGCGGGCAGGGAAGTGGAGTTGAGGCCAAGATCAGATCAGCCATGATCTTATTGAATGGCGGAGCAGGCTCAAGGGGCCGAATGACCTCCTCTTGCTCCTACGTCTTATGTAAAGAAAGAACTCTGCTGCCCTGTATCCTAACTCACACCGAGTCCTGTTCACCCATCATCCCCCCTGTTGCTCGTTGACCTACATTGGCTCCCGGTCCGGCAACACCTCGAATTTAAAATGCAACATGTAATCTAAAATCGGTTTGACCTCGCCAGATTAAACTTAGCAAAGGACTGGCTCTTTCACCATAGCAACCGTGGGTTTGTGGAGTAAAATTGAAGATGGTACCAAATTTTCCGTGCCTCTGTCACCTTTAGACTCGACTATTCCAACGCTCTCCTGGCCCCGCCTCCCATCTTCTACCCTCCGTAAACTTGAGCTCATCCCAAACTCGGCTGCCCCCCCCCCCCCACCCCGTGTCCTAACTCGCCCCGAGTCCCGTTCACCCATCACCGCCTGCGCTCGCTGGCCTACACTGGCTCCCGGACCGGCAACGCCTCAATTTTTTAAAATTCTCATCCTCGTGTTCAAATTCCCTCCGTGGCCTGCTCGCCCCACTTCTCCCTATCTCTGGTACCCCCTACAACCCTCTGAGAACTCGGCGCTCCTCCGATTCTGGCCTCTTGCACATCCCGCACTCCCATAATCCCACCAATGGCGGCTGTGCCATCAGCCATCTAAGACAAGCCTCTCTTTGACCAATCTTTTAGTCACCCCTCCTACAATAAATGAGTTAGATGACCAGTTAATCTGTTTTTTTTTAATTCATTTATGGGATGTGGGCGTCGCTGGCAAGGCCAGCGTTTATTGCCCATCCCTAATTGCCCTTGAGAAGGTGGTGGTGAGCCGCCATCTTGAACCGCTGCAGTCCATGTGGTGAAGGTGCTCCCACAGTGCTGTTAGGGAGAGAGTTCCAGGATTTTGACCCAGCGACGATGAAGGAACGGCTGATATATTTCCAAGTCAGGATGGTGTGTGACTTGGAGGGGAACTTTGAGGTGGTGGTGTTCCCATGCGCCTGCTGCCCTTGTCCTTCTAGGTGGTGGAGGTCACAGGTTTGGGAGGTGCTGCCGAAGAAGCCTTGGCGAGTTGCTGCAGTGCATCTTGTAGATGGTACACACTGCAGCCACGGTGCGCCGGTGGTGGAGGGAGTGAATGTTTAAGGTGGTGGATGGGGTGCCAATCAAGCAGGCTGCTTTGTCCTGTATGGTGTTGAGCTTCTTGTGTTGTTGGAGCTGCACTCATCCAGGCAAGTGGAGAGTATTCCATCACACTCCTGACTTGTGCCTTGTAGATGGTGGAAAGGCTTTGGGGAGTCAGGAGGTGAGACAGTCGCTGCAGAATACCCAGCGTCTGACCTGCTCTTGTTGCCACAGTATTTATGTGGCTGGTCCAGTTAAGTTTCTGGTCAATGGTGACCCCCAGGATGTTGATGGTGGGGGATTCGGCGATGGTAATGCCGATGAATGTCAAGGGAAGGTGGTTAGAGTCTTGCTTGTTGGAGATAGTCATTGCCTGGCACTTCTGTGGCGCGAATGCAAAATTATCCCTCTGAACTTTAAAAGGGGTGGAGATTATGTGTGAATCAAATATGAAAATATTGGAAATACACAGCGGGTGTACGGACGGGCCATCAGAGATTTGTTTGTTCTTACAAAGAGCCGGCACATGGACAATGGGCCGAATGGCCTATCATTCCATGATTCTACAAGGCCTGTTGGAATCTGAAGCAGAATGAGACCGGTTAAAGTTTCAGATGTGACCCTTCAGACACCTGCAATCTGCCATTTCCTGTTATTTATCTGAGATTTACAGAATCAGCGGGTTTTTACTTCATCTTTGCTCCTGTGTCATGGGTAACCTGCCGTTTAATTTTATTGAAGCGGTTCAGTGGGAGGCACACTCTCTCGCCTCAGAGTTAGAAGGTTGTGGGTTCAAGTCCCCACTCCAGAGACTTGAGCACGAAAATCTAGGCTGACACTCCAGTGCAGTGCTGAGGGAGTGCTGCACTGTCGGAGGTGCCGTCTTTCGGATGAGACGTTAAACCGAGGCCCCGTCTGCCCCCTCAGGTGGACGTAAAAGATCCTATGGCACTATTTCGAAGAGTTCTCCCCGGTGTCCTGGGGCCAATATTTATCCCTCAACCAACATCACTAAAAACAGATTATCTGGTCATGCTCACATTGCTGTTTGTGGGAGCTTGCTGTGTGCAAATTGGCTGCCGTGTTACCTACATTACAATAGTGACTACAATTCAAAAAGCACTCTTCACTGGCTGTAGGGCGCTTTGGGGTGTATGACAGGCGCTATGTAAATGCAAGTCTTTGAAGATTTCACTCATTTTTCTTTTCTTTGATTTTCCAGAGCCCCTTGCACTTGTCGGTGATCATGAACATGCCGGAGGTGACCAGGGACCTGGTCCAGGCTGGGGCGGACCGGGAGATCGTGGACACCCTCGGGAACACCGCGCTGCACCTCGCCTGCGACCGGGGGGACCTGGATTGCATTAACTCGCTCCTCCACCCGATGGGTGCCGGCAACATCACGCTGCAGCGCCAACCGCAGGACCTGGGAATTCGCAATTACTACGGTATTTACCTGCATGTTTGCTCCAGCCAGGCACTAGCGCGCAGCAGAATAAACGCACAGCTAGCGACGCAACGAGAATTTATTAATACAGGAAACTTTCGATTTACCGGCACCTAAATAACCGGAAATCTTGGTTAACCAGCAAAATTCAGGAGTAGGTTCAGGTAACTTTTATTACTTGCCTTCCTCCATTTGTTGCTGTGCAGGGGTGTGGCTGCAGCTGTTGCTAAGCTACAGAGACGCTTGCAACTTGTGGCCATTGTTCTGAAGCTGTTGGGTTTGTTGCTTTAGAGCTCCGTATCTTTTACTATAGCGTTCGATTATCCGGAATTTTTGATGAACCGGCGTCCCGTCGGTGCCGGATTTAAAAAAAAGTTTCCTGTACGATGGCAAAATACTGCGGATGCTGGAAATCCAAAATAATAACAGAAAACGCTGGAAATACTCAGCAGGCCAGGCAGCATCCGTGGAGAGAGAAACAGAGTTAACGTTTCAGGTCAATGACCTTTCGTCAGAACTGGAAAAAAAAAAGCAGGGAAAGGGATAGATTTTTAAAGCAATTAGGGGCTGGGAAAAGGGGGAGGGGATGAAAGAACAAACTGGAAGGTCTTCATTCACACTTCATCTAGAGCCATCCTTTGTTCCTTGAATGTCTCTCACTCTCTCCTGCTTTCTATCCTATCTCTGACCTTCCCGTTTGTTCTTTCATCCCCTCCCCCTTTTCCCAGCCCCCACTTGCTTTAAAATCTATTCCCTTTTCCTGCTTTTTTTTTCCAGTTCTGCCGAGGGGTCTTCGACCTGAAACGTTAACTCTGTTTCTCTCTCCACGGATGCTGCCCTGACCTGCTGAGTATTTCCAGCGTTTTCTGTTGTTGTTCAGTATTTATTAAGACTGATTGCACAGTTCTGGTCTTCATACCATAAAAAGGGCGTCGAAGCACAGGAGAAAGTCCAAAACAGATTTGCAAGGATAGTACCAGAGAGATTGCAGCGTTTGGGAAAGATTGAACAGGTTGGGGCTTATTTCTTTAGACTAGAGAAGACTTAGAGGAGACTCGATGGAGGTCTTTGAAGTTGTGAATGGGTTGGACAGGATAGATGTGGAGAGAAGGTTTCCACTTGTAGGAGAATCCAAAATTTGGGGCCATAAATACAAGATAGTCGCTGATCAATCCAATAGGGAAATGAGGAGAAATGTCTTTACTCAGAGAGTGGTTAGGATGTGGAACTCGCTACCATAGAATCATAGAATAGTACAGCACAGAAAGAGGCCATTTGGCCCATCGAGTCTGCGCCGGCTACCACAGGAAGTGGCTGAGGCAAATAGCTTAGTTGCTTTCAAAAGGAAACTAGACGAGTACATGAGAGAAAAGGGAATCGAAAGATAGGCTGAAAGGCTGAGATGAGGCAGGTGGAACAGGAGGAGGCTCGCGTGGAATATAAAAACCAGCACAGACTGGTTGGGCCAAATGGCCTGTTTCGGTGCTGTATCTTCTTTGTAAGTCCCTGACTCCTTGCTGAGGTACAGTTACATCAACACTGGAAGGGGCCCTTCGCAATTCACCCAGCTTGCCACTTCCTCATGCGCGACGCTGTAGAGTGAATGTCAGTAGGCTATTCAACTGTGGGAGCATCACAGCCAAGTCTTATCCTGTCCTCGCCTGATATGTGCGCGCACAGGCAAGCACACTTCCACTAGGTGATCACCGGTAATGGCGAATGGCTGATAGACACTCAGCACCCCAGCCCCCAACCTCGGGGTGCTGAGGCCAATTAAAGTGCCCAAACTGAGACCCGCTCACCCGGGGCAGTCCAAGAATTGAACCTAGAAACATAGAAGATAGGAGCAGGAGTAGGCCATTCGGCCCCTCGAGCCCACTCCACCATTTAATAAGATCATGGTTGATCATCCAAATTCAGTGCCCTGTCCCTGCTTTCTCCCCATACCCCTTGATCCCTTTAGCCTTAAGAAATATATCCAACTCCTTCTTGAATATATTTAATGAATTGGCCTCAACTGCCTTCTGTGGTAGAGAATTCCACAGGTTCACCACTCTCTCTGGGTGAAGAAATTCCTCCTCATCTCAGTCCTCAATGGCTTTATCCCAGGACCGTCCTGCACTTGAAGGCTCAGTCCTACACTGGGCGGTGCCCTCGCCCAGTTGAAAATGAACTTTTTTAGAATGTGGTTTGAACGCGCTGTGTGGGCGCGCACGCCTCGATGATCCGAGTGTTAAAGGCCGGTCTCTCTCTCCCTCCATTACAGGTCATACCTGTCTTCACATCGCGGCCATGAAAGGAGACTGTGAAACCATGCGACAACTGCTTGCTTCAGGAGCCAACATTAACGCTCAGGTAAGTCTTCCACTCGCCTGCCAAGTTGCACATGGTGTTGTTGTGTATATTGTACCTACAGGAAAGACTTGCATTTCTATTGCGCCTTTCACAACCTCCAGACGTCCCAAAGTGCTTTACAGCCAATGAAGTACTTTTTTTGAAGTGTAGTCACTGTTGTAATGTAGGAAACGCGGCAGCCAATTTGCGCACAGCAAGCTCCCACAAACAGCGACGTGATAATGAGCAGATCATCTGTTTTTTTACTGATGTTAGTTGAGGGAGGAGAACTCCCCCCCCCCCCCCCCCCCCCCCCTCCTCTTCGAAATAGTGGCCGTGGGATATTTTACGTTCGGGGGCCTTGGTTTAACGCCTCATCTGTTGTAATGTTAAGACACATGGCGGCCGATTTTGCGCACAGCCAGCTCCCACAAGACCCTCCCCATTGTGGGTCATTGCCTTCAGGACAGATGCGGGGGGGTGCCGTAAGAAAACTACTAGGCACTTTGGTCTAAGCGTTAAACAAAGCTTTAATCAACTGTTTTTCAACATGGAGATCTAGTTGTGTCCTTCACTAGTTCCTGTTAAAGAATGTCCTGAGCAAGCTGGGCCCATGCCCGAGTATTTATACTCTCCCTGGACAGCGCCACCAGCAGGCTGCCCAGTATTATTTCATAAGTCATTTCCACATGGATGACAAGATTCATGTCAGGGGGGAAAGAAACAAAGTGGGAGCGGGGCGGAGCGGGGGAAACTCTTTTTTGTCTCTCTGATACCGCAGCAGCAACTCCGCGGTTGGAATAAATCGTGACTGTTTTCTCTTTGGTCCTGCCGACAGGAACCCAACAGCGGGAGGACGGCCCTGCACCTGGCGGTCGAGTTCCAGAGCCGGGAGGTGGTGCAGCTCCTCATTGAACACGGGGTGGACGTCAACTGGCTGACTTACAACGGCTGCACGGCCTTCCACCTGACGGCGGGTCGGCCCGACCGAGAGATCCAAGAGCGGCTTTTCCAGCTGACCAACTCTTTGCTCATCCCGCTGTACGAGGACTCCGACTCCGACGCAGAGTGGGACCTCCGGTCGGATTGTGATGTGAGTGCCTCTCCGTAAGATCGCCAGTAAACGCTGTCGCCAATAGTTCAGTGGAAGTGTGTGTGTCTGTGCATGGCCATTGGCCTCAGTCCCTCTCGAATTACAGAGGAGTAAACAAATCAGGGAAGAGTTCTAGTGCAAGCGTGAGAAAAGAAAGAACTTGCATTTCTATAGCGCCTTTCATGACCTCAGGATGTCCCAAAGTGCTTAACAGGCAATGAAGTACTTTTTGAAGTGTAGTCACTGTTGTAATGTAGGAAACGCGGCAGTCAATTTGCGCAAAGCAAGCTCCCACAAACAGTAATGTGATAATGACCAGATCATCTGTTTTTAGTGATGTTGATTGAGGGATAAATATTGGCCCCAGGACACCGGGGAGAACTACCCTGCTCGTCTTCGAAATAGTGGCCGTGGGATCTTTTACGTCCACCTGAGAGGGCAGACGTGGCCTCGGTTTAATGTCTCATCCGAAAGACGGCACCTCCGACAGTGCAGCACTCCCTCAGCACTGCACTGGGAGTGACTGCCTAGATTTCGTGCTCCAGTCTCTTGGAGTGTGAACGTTAGGTGAGGATGGGGCTGTGCTGCCCTCCTCAATGGAATAGCCAAGGCTGTGCCTGGACCAGGGCCTCAAGCACTCGCAACGGCAGATTGAGCCCTGGGAATTCCGGCTCGGTCCTACTTGCCCGGGTATTTCTCACTCGCTGATTTATCCGATTTTGAAATTCATGGAGAAGGTCTATCCTGTGCATTATTGCCTCATTGGTGGATGACTCCTAAATCGGAACACACAGATCGGATAGTATCAGCTACTTCAGATACATAGAAGTTACAACACGGAAATAGGTCACTCTGCTTAACAACGACGTGTATTTATATAGCGCCTTTAACGTAGTAAAACATCCCAAGGCGCTTCACAGGAGCGATTATCAAACAAAATTTGACACCGAGCCACATAAGGAGATATTAGGGCACGTGACCAAAAGCTTGGTCACAGAGGTCGGTTTTAAGGAGCATCTTAAAGGAGGAGAGAGAGGCGGAGAGGTTTAACATAGAAGAAACATAGAAAAATAGGAGCAGGAGTCGGCCCTTCGAGCCTGCTCCGCCGTTCAATATGATCATGGCTGATCCTCTATCTCAATCCCGCTCTCTCCCCAAACCCCTTGATGCCTTTTGTGTCTAGGAATTCCAGAGCTCAGGGCCCAGGCAGCTGAAGGCACGGCCGCCAATGGTGGAGCGATTAAAATGGGGGATGCGCAAGAGGCCAGAATTGGAGGAGTGCGGAGATCTCGGAGGGGTGTAGGGCTGGAGGCGGTTACAGAGATAGGGAGGGGGCGAGGCCACAGAGGGATTTGAGAACAAGGATAAGAATTTTAAAATCGAGGTATTGCTTAATCAGTTCGTGTTGGCAATTACCTGCCAGGCACAGATGAGAGCTAATGACAACAAGGATTTAGACTTTCTACATGGCCCCTAAAACTCCATGGAACGCAGTTAAATGGTCAACAAGGACCAAAGGTTTGGACATCCCCCATCTAGGCCCAAACATGAAGAATAGCTACTTGGGTGAAGTACCAAAGGGAGCATTGGTGGAACATAGGAACAGGAGGCCATTCAGCCCCTCGCTCCTGTTCCACCATTCAATGAGATCGTGGCTGATCTGCCTCTTAACTCCATTTAACTGCCTTGGTTCCATAACCCTTAATACTCTTACCCAACAAAAATCTAGAACTGCACCCCAGCATGAGACAGCACCCTTGGGGGAGAGGAGGGGAGAAGTGGGATTATAAGGGGGAAAAAAAGCTAACCGGTTTCTGATTCCTGTCTTACAGATGCCTCTAGATTATGACGATCTTCAGATTGGAGGCCATTCTCTCCACTGAATACCCAGCGCACTTGCTGCAGTGCAGTGGCCTGTGATTCCAACTATGACGACGATCGTGTCATTGAAGAGGAACTACCAGCAGACGACGTCCGCCCAGGATCACCGTCTCTCTCCCACCACCCCCCCCCCCCCACCCCACTCTTCCCCACCCCAAGAGGTATGGGCACCCCGACGTTCTCAAGGTCCAACCACAGCATGTTGGAATCCTGTGTGTATCCTCTGGGCACCCGTGAAGCTCACTGAAACTTCAAAAACCAACGCTTTGAGAGAGAGGCTGTACAAAGCAAGGTGGAAAAGAGAGCGGCTCATGCGGGAGATGGGTGGATAACATATGGACATAGGAAATTGCCGGGTAGGGAAAGACCAGATGCTCCGTCAAGCCTGACCCCCCACGCATGAAGGCTGGAGTAGCGTGACTAAAGACTTTATTCACCCCCCACCCCCCCCCCCCCCACCGCCCTCCCTCCCGTGGCCATATAATCTCCTGACTGGGGAAGCGGGGTGCGTTAACGTGTTACAAGACTGACAATAGGGGTTGGGTAGATGGTGGAGAAGGGGCAGCTTTGCCTTCGCTTCCTTCCGTTCAGCCTTGTCATTGGCCTGCAAGGCGACCACTGGTCACAAGGGTTAACTTGTGACCGACGTATGACTTGAAGAGTAGCCTCCCCAAGAAGGGACTGAGTCACTTTGCGGCTCCCTGCGCTGAGAGTTCGGTGGATGTGTATAAACTGACAGAGGTGCGATTGTGGGTGGGGAAATGAAGCTGGATTTTAAACCCCATCCCGCTGGCCGACCGCCCCCCCCCCCCCATCTCGCACAAAGATAGTATATACAGAGTGAGAGTATGCACTGTGACACGGTGTGAACTAAAAGCCAATAGCGTTGGGTGGTGCAGTGGTTCAGAAGCTATCCTTTAGGATCTGGGACTTTGGTTCAAGTCTACTCTTGGCTAGTGGGATAAAGGTCTCTTCTGTTGACTGTAGTTCGAGGTCGACAGGGAATGAAGAGAAGCCGCCTCAACCCAGTTCCTACTGAGCGTTGGCCCACAGCGCACAACCCCCTCAAATTTGGGGTTCTCGTGCAGAGGGGCCACGGGGGGGGGGGGTGGTGGTGCTGGTGTCAGAATTGGAGGCTCTTCTGAGGATCGGACTGAGCTGCAGCCTAGCGGGAGCTTTATTCTACATCTAACCAGGGCCCGTGCCTGAGCTGGGAGAGCTTGGTGCCGACACTGGGTGACACAAAAGTCTTCCAGTCCCTTTGCTAGCGTCCCTCACTGCGACTTGGCACCGATAAACCGGCCCAGGTATGAATCGCGTGACGCAACGTCCCATTCCCCTAACTCCACCGTGACCGTGTTTCTTCCTGAGGGTTTAACAGCTTCTCTTCATGGCGGGAAGATGCAGCGACGTTTCTCAGGGTTACGATGACATTGCTGAACTGCCTGAGCTGATTCTTCATCAACATCAAGTCCACCACGCCTGTAACACCCTTTGTTACTGTCTTGTGTTTCTCACGAATCCTTTCCCGATCAATTGTTCATCTGGTTATATGACGGAATCCTCGTACCCACTCTCCCCTCCCGGCCGCCGCCAGCGCCTGATTACCAGCGGACTCCGTCACACGTGGCAAATTGCTCGACACTGGCACAATGGACACTAATCCTTTTATTCATGTCTGTGTGACTCGAGGACGGGGATGAATTGGGGGATCCCTGTAGACCCTGTATGTGACGATAGGGAAGCTGAACTGGAAATTAAATATTCTGGATTGTGTACAAGACTGATTGAGGAAGGAATGATGTTTTTGCGAGTTTTGTTAACCTTTACAATGCCAATTCTGACTTGTGCGCATTGTCACGCGGGGAATAAATTTGTCTGTGGGCAATAGCGTAAAACGGGCGATTAGTGAAGCGGGCATGGGCTGTTGGGAGGAAGAGGAGCGGGACACGGATGGTATCGAATAAAACGGTGAAAACAATCTGACATTAATTAATCATTATAATTCACCTAATATTATATTTCATATACCAGTCCAAGAAGGGATGGCATTGACCTGTCTTGTCCATAGAATTAGCGCAACACAGCAACTGTGTTTTGTTGGACATCTCCGCTTTATTTATATTATTATTACAAAACTGCTGAAGACTTTACTCTGCTGCATTGTGATGTTTTCTACGGCATTTAACAAAGACTGAAAAACCGCACAGGACACATGAAATATTCCTACATTTGTACATAACGTGTTATAAATTTTATTTTTTTACATTAAAAAATGATCAGTAAATATTGCCGGTGCTGCTTTGTGTTTTTTTTGTTGTCTGGAGGAATCTGAGCGGGATTTAAATGTTTTATGCCGGGCTGGTTGGGTGTGACATAAGAACATAAGAAGTAGGAGCAGGAGTAGGCCATACGGCCCCTCGGGCCTGCTCCGCCATTCAATAGGATCATGGCTGATCCGAACCTAGACTCACGTCCACTTCCCTGCCCGCTCCCCGTAACCCCTAATTCCCTTATCAGCTAGGAAACTGTCTATCTCCGTTTTAAATTTATTTAATGTTGCAGCTTCCACAGCTCTCTGAGGTAGCAAATTCCATAGATTTACCACCCTCTGAGTGAAGAAGTTTCTCCTCATCTCAGTTTTGAAAGGGCAGCCCCTTATTGATGGGTGATGGCCGTGATTTCTCCCCCACCCCGCCATGCCAAGTTACCGCTCTCGGATCTACCAGCAGGTGGCGGTGATGGGGTGAGACTCGCCACCCCTCTTTTCCCCCCCCCCCCCCCCCAAAACGGCGGGTGGGGGGGTGAATCAAAAGGGACAAGTTGTAGGCAGGGTCTGTCTCGCATCACTGACACTGGGAGACGATTGCGAGCAAGTCTCCCGGCCCTGCTTTTTATATTTTATGGGCGACGGCGGGAAAACAATACAGTGAAATTGGGGAGACCAAACGCAGATTGGGCGACCGCTTTGCGGAACGCCTCCGTTCAGTCCGTAAGGGTGACCCTGAGCTTCCGGTCGCCTGTCACTTTAATTCTCTGCTCCACTCCCACTCTGACCTCTCTGTCCTCGGCCTCTTACACTGTTCCAATGAAGCTCAATGTAAGCTCGAGGAACAGCACCTCGTCTATCAATTAGGCACTTTACAGTCTTCAGGACTCGACATAGAGTTCAACAATTTCAGACTATAACCCCTCAGGCTGTTTATGATTTTGCCATCCCCATTTGCAGCATATTATCTCTCCTACCTCCTACCCTAGCACAGAATTCCTTCAGATCCTCCCCTCCCACCTCCCTGTCTCTGCACCTGCTTAATATCTGTTACATCTCCAGCTTTTTCCGGTTCTGACGAAGGGTCCCAGACCTGAAATGTTGACTCTATTTCTCTCTCCACGGATGCTGCCCTAGCCTGCTGAGTGTTTCCAGCATTTTCTGTTGTTATTTCAGATTTCCAGCATCCGCAGTATTTTGCTATCGTAACAGTGAAAATGGCAGAGGAGCAACAAGGGGGATAACCGCACTATTCACAGAGCCTGCAATGCACACGTGAAATTCCTTTTGGCAAAGTAACATTTTAAAAGATGTCCAAGAACATGGCATCTGTCACACTAAGAACATAAGAAACAGGAGTAGGAGTCGGCCATTCGGCCCCTCGAGCCTGCTCCGCCATTCAATGAGATCATGGCTGATCTTCTGCCTCAACTCCATTCACCGGCCCTATCGCCATATCCCTTGATGCCCTTACTAGTCAGAAATCTATTGACTTCTGTTTCGAATATACCCAATGACTGAGCCTCCACAGCCCTCTGGGGTAGAGAATTCCAAAGATTCACCACCCTCTGTGTGAAGAAATTTCTTCTCATCTCAGTCCTGAATGGCCTACCCTTTATCCTGAGCCTGTGGCCCCTGGTTCTAGACTCCCCAGCCAAGGGAAACATTCTCCCAGCATCCACCCTATCAAGCCCTGTAATCATTTTCTATGCTTCAATGAGATCCCTTCTCATTCTTCTGAATTCAAGAGAATACAGGTCTAGTTTACTCAATCTCTTCCCATACGACAGTCCCACCGTCCCAGGAATCAATTTCATGAATCTTCGTTGCACTCCCTCTATGGCAAGTATATCCTTCCCTGGGTAAGGAGACCAAAATTGTACACAGTACTCCAGGTGTGGTCTCACTAAGGCCCTATATAATTGGAGTAAGACTTCTTTACTCCTGTACTCAAATCCTCTTGTAATGAAGGCCAGCATACCATTTACCTTCCTAATGGCTTGCTGCACCTGCACATTCACTTTCAGTGACTCATGTACAAGGACACCCAGGTCCCCTTGAGCATCTGCATTCCCCAATCTTTCACCATTTAGGAAATACTCTGCCTTTCTGTTTTTTCTACCAAAGTGGATAACTTCACATTTATCCACATTATATTCCATCTGCCATGTTCTCGCCCACTCACTGAGCCTGTCGAGATCCCCTTGAAGCCTCTTCACATCCTCTTCACAACTGACACTGCCGCCTAGCTTTGTGTCATCAGCAAATTTGAAAATGTTACATTTAGTCCCCTCATCCAAATCATTGATATAGATTGTGAATAGCTGGGGCCCAAGCACCGATCCTTGCGGTACCCCACTCGTCACAGCCTGCCATCCTGAAAAAGACCCGTTTATCCCTACTCTTTGTTTTCTGTCTGTTAACTAATTCTCAATCCATGCTAGTATATTACCCCCAATTCCATGTGCCCTAATTTTGTTCATCAACCTCTTGTGTGGGTCCTTATCGAAGGCCTTCTGAAAATCCAGATACACCACATCTACCGGTTCCCCTTTGTCCACTCCACTGGTTACATCCTCAAAGAACTCCCAATAGGTTTGTCAAACAGGATTTCCCTTTCATAAATCCATGTTGACTCTGCCCAATCTTACTACTGTATTAGTTTCTAAGTGACCAGTTATTGCATCCTTTATAATAGACTCCAGCATTTTCCCAACTGCTGATGTGAGGCTAACAGGTCTGTAGTTCCCCGTTTTCTCTCTCCTGCCTTTCCTAAATAGCGGGGTTACATTTGCTATCCTCCAATCTGCAGGAACCGTTCCAGAATCTATAGAATTTTGGAAGATGACAACCAACACTATCACGGGATAGGTGTGGCTGAAAAATAGCCAGGGAAGTTGGGGAGATGAGGAGAATTTTTTTTTTAATGCAGCGAGTTGTTGTGATCGGGAACACGCTGCCTGAAAGGGTGGTGGAAGCGGTGACTTTCAAAAGGGGAATTGGATAAATACTTGAAAAGAATAAAAGTTGCAGGGCTGTGGGGAAAGGGACAGTGGGACTAATTGGAGTGCTCTTTCAAAGAGCCGGCACAGGCACGATGGGCCAAATGGCCTCTTCCTATGCTGTATGGTTTTGGACTCCATATTTAAGGAAGGATATACTTGCATTGGAGGCAGTTCAGAGAAGGTTCACGAGGCTGATTCCTGGGACGAAGGGGTTGACGTATGACAAAAGGTTGAGCAGGCTGGGCCTATACTCACTCATTGGTGTTTAGAAGAATGAGAGGTGATCTTATTGAAACATATAAGATTCTGAGGGGGATTGACAGGGTGGATGCTGAGAGGCTGTGCAGGCGCATGGGAACACCACCACCTCCAAGTTCCCCTCCAAGTCACACACACCATCCTGACTTAGAAGTATATCGGCCGATCCTTCATCGTCGCTGGGTCAAAATCCTGGAACTCCCTCCCTAACAGCACTGTGGGAGCACCTTCACCACACGGACTGCAGCGGTTCAAGAAGGCGGCTCACCACCACCTTCTCAAGGGCAACTAGGGATGGGCAATAAATGCTGGCATTGCCAGCGACACCCTGATCCCATAAACGAATTTAAAAAAAGGATGTTTCCCTTCGTGGGGGAATCTAGAACTAGGGGGCATAGTTTCAGAATAATGGGTCGTCCATTTAGGACTGAGATGAGGAGGAATTTCTTCTCAGAGGGTCGTGAATCTTTGGAATTCTCTGCCCCAGAGAGCTGTGGAGGCGGAGTCACTGAATATATTCAAGGCGGAGATTGACAGATATTTGAACTACGAGGGAGTCAAGGGGTGTGGGGAGAGAGCGGGAAAGTGGAGTTGAGGCCAAGATTGGATCAGCCGTGATCTTATTGAATGGCGGAGCAGGCTCGAGGGGCCGAATGGCCTCCTCCTGTTCCTTATGTATGTAAGTGACAGCTGACATTGACGTGTTCCATTGTTACCTAATTCTGTACAATCCATTGAAATATCATAAGATGATGAATCATGCCTAGTGATCAATTATGACGGGAATTACCTCACTCTCTGTGTCAGCAGTTTTGATCACTGCCTGCTCTCAACTCATGTTTTTTTAATGTTTTAGTGATTTTTGAGTCAGTAAAATCCCAAATGTAGAGGACGATACAGCACAGAGGGAGGCCATTCGGCCCATCGCGCCTATGCCGGCCCTTTTGAACGAGCTCTCCAATTAGCATCCACTCAACGTTCCTACTGAGCCGTGCCGCGATCGGGCGGTCCCGCGCAGGCCGCTCACCGGCTGCGACGCTGGCAAGGACACCGCGCAGCAGATTTAAAGGGACCGCACACCTAAAATAAAAATTGGAGGGAACATTAGTCCCGCTTCCGCCCCCGCCCTGCTCTTTCCCCTCAGCCCTGCAAATGTTTCCTTTTGAAGTACTTATCCGATTCCCCTTTCGAAAATTACGATTCAATCTGCTTCCTTTCAGGCAGCGCACGTTCCAGATGGCGTCCGTGGCGGTCGCAGGGTAAGCGCTCTCCCTGAGTCGGTCGGCCCACTCCCGCTACAGACGCTGTGCATCGGCGCTGATGAGTTCGGCAAGTCAGCGGGGAGGCAGCAGAAGCAGCGGTGGAGGCCACCACGACCCGCTGTAGCACGGCGGCCGGCAGCTCCTCGGCGGGAGGCTCGGAGGTCGAACCGGTAGGAGGGGAGGCGGCCAGCGGACCGAGGGCGGGAAAAGCAGGCCCTGGAGGATCGGACACCGCGGGAGGTTCGGAGGTCAGACCGGGTGGAAGGAGAGCCAGGGAGAAGCAGGCCCCGGGACGTCGGTACCACGGCGGCTGAAGATTGTCGGGCAGGAGTGCGGGAAAGGCGGAGCTTGGCGAGAGCGGACCCTATTGTGATGGCGCCGATGAAGATGGCTGCCGTCCTTGCGGGCTCCGTGCGTACCAGGCAGCTAAGTGTCCTTTGCTGCTTGGTGTGCTCGGCTCGTTAAGAAAAAAGCATTTCACTGACTGGATTTCACTTGTATTTGGTTATGTGACAAATAAAAATTGAAATTGAAATTGAACAACCACTTGCCGCGTTAAAAAAAATTCTCATTTCTCCACCCGCCCACCCGGGTTGGTTTTCAACGTTTAGTCTCAGTCAGTATTGCTTTGGCACGAAGCCACTGAGAGACGGTGAGCATCCTGCTCCGACAAAAAATAGCAACTCTTTTTATTTCTGAAGTACGTGGGTGTGGGGGGGAGGGGGGAACGACATCCAGTTGGAGTGAAGCTGCCGTGGTGACGCCCACGCAAGCTCGGCGGGGAGCTGCAGAGTTTGCAGAAACCACAAGCCTGCCACGTAATCAACCCAGCGCACAAGCCCCTTCTTGCTGGAACTTGCCCTTTTTGCCACAGGCAGTAGAATCATAGAAATTTACGGCCCAGAAGGAGGCCATTCGGCCCATCGTGTCCATGCTGGCCCAGAAAGAGCTCGCCAGCCTAAAATAACAACAGAGAATGCTGGAAAAACTCAGCAGGTCAGGCAACATCCGTGGAGAGAAATTTGAGTTGACGTTTCGGGTCGAAACCCTTCTTCAAAACTGGAAAGAAAATAAAAAGATCGAAGGCAAAGCTGCGATCGAACAAAAGAAGAAAAGGAGACAATAAAAGGTATTAGAAGCCAGATGAGATGGTGATGGGCCCGTGGAGACAAAAGGCGGCTGAGATTAGGTGTGAAGTGTACTGGCAGGATAAGGACAGCTGCCGGGTGAGAGAGGAGGGGGGGCGGGGGAAGGAGGACCCAAAACGAAGGGGTGGAAAAAATTAAAAGGAAAAAAGTAATAGAGGCCAAGGTTATGATCTGAAATTGTTGAACTCGATATTGAGTCCGGAAGGCTGCAGAGTGCCTAATCGGAAGATGAGGTGCTGTTCCTCGAGTTTACGTTGAGCTTCCGTGGAACAATGCAAGAGGTCGAGGACGGTGAGGTCTGAGTGGGAATGGGGCGGTGAATTAAAGTGACAGGCGACCGGAAGCTCGGGGTCACCCTTACGGACTGAATGGAGGTGTTCCGCAAAGCGGTCACCCAATCTGCGTTTGGTCTCCCCAATGTAGAGGAGACCACATCGTGAGCAGCGAATACAGTGTACTAGATTGCAAGAAGTACAAGTAAATCACTGTTTCACCTGGAAGGGGTGTTTGGGGCCCTGGACAATGGGAAGGGAGGAGGTATAAGGGCAGGTGTTGCATCTCCTGCGCTTGCACGGGAAGGTGCCGGGCGAAGGGGAAGGGCTGTTGGGGGTGATAGAGGAGTGGACTAGGGTGTCTCGGAGGGAGCGGTCCCTACGGAATGCTGAAAGGGGAGGGGAGGGGAAGATGTGTTTCCAGCACTTGGTCCGTAGCCCCGTGAGTTACAACACTTCAAGTGCACATCCAAGTACTTTTTAAATGTGATGAGGGTCTCTGCCTCGACCACCCTTTCAGGCAGTGAGTTCCAGACCCCCACCACCCTCTGGGTGAAAAAAGTTCTCCTCAACTCCCCTCTAATCCTCCGACCAATTACTTTAAATCTATGCCCCCTGGTTATTGAACTCTCTGCGAAGGGAAATCGGTCCTTCCTCTCCACTCTATCTTGGCCCCTCATAATTTTATACACCTCAATAAGGTCTCCCCTCAGCCTCCTCTGTTTCAATGAAAACAACCCCAGCCGATCCAATCCCTCCTCATTGCTAAAATTCCCCAGCCCTGGCAACATCCTCGTAAATCTCCTCTGCACCCTCTCTAGTGCAATCACATCTTTCCTGTAATGTGGTGACCAGAACTGCACGCAGTACTCTAGCTGAGGCCTAACTAGAAAGGGCGGGCGGGGGGGGGGGGCGGAGCGGCCTGCGGAGTGGCGGAGTGAGGATATGAATAGGCAATATCGTTTATTGTGAGGGGGAATTGAATACAAAAGTAGGGAGGTTATGCTTCAGTTATACAGGGCATTGGTGAGACCACATCTGGAGTACTGTGTACAGTATTGGTCTCCTTATTTAAGGAAGGATGTAAATGCATTGGAAGCAGTTCAGAGAAGGTTTACTAGACTAACACCTGGAATGGGTGGGTTGTCTTATGAGGAAAGGTTGGACAGGCTAGGCTTGTATCCGCTGGAGTTTAGAAGAGTAAGAGGTGACTTGATTGAAACATATAAGATACAAAGATGGGAGGGAAAGCAGTGAGTGAGGAGGACATAAAAAACCTGCAAAAGGACATAGACAGGCAAAGTGAGTGGGCAGAGATTTGGCAGATGCAATATAATGTTGGAAAGTGTGAGGTTATGCACTTTGGCAGAAAAAATCAAAGAGCAAGTTATTATCTAAATGGAGAAAAACTGCAAAGTGCGACAGTACAAAGGGATCTGGGGGTCCTGGTGCATGAAACACAAAAAGTTAGTATGCAGGTGCAGCAGGTGATCAGGAAGGCCAATGGAATCTTGGCTTTTATTGCGAGGGGGATGGAGTATAAAAACAGGGAAGTCTTGCTGCAGTTATACAGGGTATTGGTGAGGCCACACCTGGAATACTGCGTGCAGTTTTGGTTTCCATATTTAAGAAAAGATATACTTGCTCTCGAGGCGGTTCAGAGAAGGTTCACTCGGCTGATTCCGGAGATGAGGGGGTTGACGTATGAGGAAAGGTTGAGTAGGTTGGGACTCTACTCATTGGAGTTCAGAAGAATGAGAGGCGATCTTATCGAAACATATAAGATTGTGAGGGGTCTTGATCGGGTGGATGCGGTGAGGATGTTTCCACTGATGGGTGAGACTAGAACTAGGGGGCATAATCTTAGAATAAGGGGCTGCCCTTTCAAAACTGAGATGAGGAGAAACTTCTTCACTCAGACGTTAGTAAATCTATGGAATTTGCTACCTCAGAGAGATGTGGAAGCTGTGACATTGAATAAATTTCAAATGGAGATAGACATTTTCCTAGCAGATAAGGGAATTAGGGGTTACGGGGAGAGGGCAGGGAAGTGGACGTGAGTCTAGATTCAGATCAGCCATGATCCTATTGAATGGCGGAGCAGGCCCGAGGGGCAGTATGGCCTACTCCTGCTCCTATTTCTTATGTTCTTATGTTCTTATCCTGAGGGGTCTGGACAGGGTGGATGTGGAGTGGATGTTTCCTCTTGTGGGAGAATCTAGAACTAGGGGTCACTGTTTAAAAATAAGGGGTCGCCCATTTAAGACAGAGATTGAGGAGAAATTTTTTCTCAAAGAGGGACGTGAGTCTTTGGAATTCTCTTCCTCAGAGGGCGGTGGAAGCAGAGTCTTTGAATGTTTTTAAGGCAGAGGTAGATAGATTCTTGGTAAGCAAGGGGGTGAAAGGCTATCGGGGGTAGGCGGGAATGCGGAGTAATCGGATCAGCCATGATCTTATTGAATGGCGGAGCAGGCTCGAGTGGCCTCCTCCTGCTCCTAATTCGTATGCAATTCCCTGGCCCATTGTGCCCAACCACCACACCCCAGTCTCAGCCACTGAGTGGAGGCCAGGCCTGGTGAGGGCGTTCAGGCCACAAATGATTCAGGTTCAATGGGTTCAGCAGTAGAGAATTACCTCAAGTTTACAGCACAGAAACAGGACATTCGGCCTAACTAGTCCACGCCCCACACGAGCCTCCTCCCTCCTGGCCAATATTTAACCCTTAACCAACATAACAAAAAAACAGATTGATGTGCCTCAATAAATCCGAGACTCGATGTTAGCGAAACAAAACAAGGCTTTTATTGACTTAGAAGGTAACACACAGAGGAGAATGTATCTTCCATCCAGAGGTCTGCCGTACTGGATGTGCTGCAGGCTGGGCCAGCTTACATAGGAGCCAGGTATGGGCGGAGCCCTACACACAGTACAATACAATGGAAATGAAACTGAAACCAACCACAGTCACAGGCAGAGAAATACTGATGAGTGATGAATGGAATATTTCATCACACAGATTATCATACATTTTGGGAGGACTAACAAGGCAAGGGAATACTCAATGAATGGTAGGACCCTAGGAAGGACAGAGGATCAGAGGGACCTTGGTGTGCATGTCCACAGATCCCTGAAGGCAGCAGGACAAGTAGATAATGTGGTTAAAAAGGTATATGGGATACTTGCCTTCATTAGCCGAGGCATAGAATATAAGAGCAGGGAGGTTATGATGGAGCTGTACAAAGCGCTAGTTAGGCCACAGCTGGAATACTGTGTGCAGTTCTGATCGCCACACTATAGGAAGGGTGTGATTGCATTGGAGAGGGTGCAGAGGAGATTCACCAGGATGTTACCTGGGCTGGAGAGCTTCAGCTATGAAGGGGACCTGATTGAGGTGTACAAAATTATGAGGGGCATAGATAGGGTAGATAGAAAGGAACTTTTCCCCTTAGTAGAGGGGTCAATAACCAGGGGGCATAGTTTCAAGGTAAGGGGCAGGAGGTTTAGAGGGGATTTGAGGAAAAACTTTTTCACCCAGAGGGTGGTTGGAATCTGGAACTCACTGCCTGAAAGGATGGTAGAGGCAGGAACCCTCACAACATTCAAGAAGCATTTAGATGAGCACTTGAAACGCCATAGCGTACAAGGCTACGGACCAAGTGCTGGAAAATGGGATTAGAATAGACAGGCTTGATGGCCGGCGTGGACACGATGGGCCGAAGGGCCTCTTTCTGTGCTGTATGACTCTATGTCTCTATTAGCACAGTGCTGTTTGTGGGACTTTGCTGTGTGCAAATTGGCTGCCGCGTTTCCTACATTACAACAGTGACTACACTTTAAAAAATACTTCATTAACTGTAAAGCGTTTTGGGATGTCCAGTGGTCGTGAAAGGCGCTATAGAAAGTCTTTCTTTCTTCTCTATAAATCGCACCAAGTCCCGTTCACCCATCTCCGCTGTGCTCGCTGACCTACATTGGCTCCTGGTTAAGCAGCGCCTCGATTTCAAAATTCTCATCCTTGTTTTCAAATCCCTCCATGGCCTCGCCCCTCCCTATCTCTGTAACCTCCTCCAGCCCCACAACCACCCCCCCGAGATAGCTGCGCTGATTATAATCGCTCAACCTTTGGCGGCCGTGCCTTCTGTTGTCTAGGCCCTAAGCTCTGAAATTCCCTGCCTAAACCTCTCCACCTCACTACCTTGCTACCTCTCTTTCTTCCTTTAAGAAGCTCCTTAAATTCACAACTCCTCAGATAATGAAGCAGTCCATGCCCGCATGCAACAAGACCTGGACGACGTTCAGGCTTGGGCTGATAAGTGGCAGGTAATATTCGCGCCACAGAAGTGCCCGGCAATGACTATCTCCAACAAGCGAGAGTCTAATCACCGGCCCTTGACATTCAATGGTATTACCATCGCCGAATCCCCCAACATCAACATCCTGGGGGTCACCACTGACCAGAAACTTAACTGGACCAGCCACATAAATACTGTGGCAATAAGAGCAGGTCAGAGGCTGGGTATTCTGCAGCGAGTGTCTCACCTCCTGACTCCACTAAGCCTTTCCACCATCTACAAGGCACAAGTCAGGAGTGTGATGGAATACTCTCCACTTGCCTGGATGAGTGCAGCTCCAACAACACTCAAGAAGCTCGACACCATCCAGGACAAAGCAGCCCCACTTGATTGGCACCCCATCCACCACCTTAAACATTCACTCCCTCCACCACCAGCGCACCGTGGCTGCAGTGTGTACCATCTACAAGATGCACTGCAGCAACTCGCCAAGGCTTCTTCAGCAGCACCTCCCAAACCCGCGACCTCTTCCACCTAGAAGGACAAGGGCAGCAGACGCATGGGAACACCACCACCTCCAAGTTCCCCTCCAAGTCACACACCATCCTGACTTGGAAATATATCGGCCGTTCCTTCATCGTCGCTGGGTCAAAATCCTGGAACTCCCTCCCTAACAGCACTGTGGGAGCACCTTCACCACACGGACTGCAGCGGTTCAAGAAACATAGAAACATAGAGATAGGAACAGGAGTAGGCCATTCGGCCCTTCGAGCCTGCTCCGCCATTCAATGAGATCATGGCTGATCTTCGTCTGAGATCATAGCTGATCTTACCAGTTCAGTACCCCGTCCCCGCCTTTTCTCCGTAACCCTTAATCCCCTTAGCCTTCAGAAATATATCCAATTCTCTCTTGAAAATATTTATTGAATTAGCCTCACAGCCCTCTGTGGCAGGGAATTCCACAGGCTCACCGCTCTTTGAGTGAAGAAATTCTTCCTCATCTCTGTTTTAAATGATTTGCCCGCTATTTTTAGACTGTGGCCCCTGGTTCTGTGCTCCCCGGCCATTGGAAACATTCTCTCTGAATTCAGCCTGTCCAGGCCTGCCATAATTTTATATGTTTCGATGAGATCCCCTCTCAATCTTCTAAACTCCAGTGAGTACAAGCCCAAACTATTTAATCTCTCTTCGTAGGTCATTCCCGCCATTCCAGGTATCAGCCTGGTGAATCGCCGTTGCACTCTTTCCATGGCAAGAACATCCTTCCGCAGATGGGGCGACCAAAACTGTACACAATACTCCAGATGCGGTCTCACCAGCACCTTGTACAGCTGTAGTAAGGTATCCCTATTCCTATACTCGAACCCCCTTGATATGAAGGCCAACATACCATTTGCCTTCTTAATCGCCTGTTGCACCTGCATGCTCTCCTTCAGTGACTGGTGCACAAGAACACCCAGGTCCCTCTGCACTTCCTCATCTCCCAATCTATTGCCATTTAGATAATAATCTACCCTCCTGTTTTTACCCCCAAAGTGGATAACCTCGCATTTATCCACATTATAGTGCATCTGCCACGTATCCGCCCATTCCCCCAACCTGTCCAAATCGCACTGTAGCCTCCTGACATCCTCATCAGAGCCCACCCCTCCTCCTAGTTTAGTGTCGTCAGCAAATTTGGAAATATTGCATCCAATTCCCTGATCCAGATCATTTATATATATTGTGAACAGCTGGGGTCCCAGGACAGATCCTTGCGGCACCCCGCTGGTCACTGCCTGCCACTCCGAAAACGAGCCGTTTATTCCAACTCTCTGTTTTCTATCCGCCAGCCAGTTCTCTATCCACGTTAATACTTTGCCCCCAATTCCATGAGCCTTAATTTTGCATGATAATCTTTTGTGTGGAACCTTATCGAAGGCTTTCTGGAAGTCAAGGTACACCACATCCACTGGCTCTCCCCCATCTATTTTACCAGTTACTTCCTCAAAAAAATTCCAGCAGATTAGTCAAACACGATTTACCCTTTGTAAATCCATGTTGACTCTGTCCGATCCTTTCCCCATTTGTCAAGTGCTCCGCTATTTTATCCTTAATAATGGACTCTAGCATTTTGCCCACAACCGATGTAAGGCTTACTGGTCTATAATTCCCTGCTTTCTCTCTACCCCCCTTTTTAATTCCCGCCACCACCACCTTCTCAAGGGCAATTAGGGATGGGCAATAAATGCTGGCCTTGCCAGCGATGCCCACATCCCATAAAGAAATTTAAAAAAAATTACCTCTTGGACCAAGCTTTTGGTCACCTGCCCAAATTTACCCTTATGTGGCTCGGTGTCAAATTTTTTTTTGTCTTAAAATACTCCTGTGCAGTGCCTTGGGACGTTTTACTACCTTATTTATAATGGGAAACAAAGAAATGGCAGACCAATTAAATACATACTGTGGTTCTGTCTTCACAAAGGAGGACACAAATAACCTCCCAGAGATGTCGGGGAACATAGGGTCTGATGAAAGGGAGGAACTGAATGAAATCAGTATTTGTAGGGAAATGGTGTTAGGGAAATTGACGGGATTGAAGGCCGATAAATCCCCAGGGTCTGATAATCCACATCCTAGGATACTTAAGGAAGTGGCCCTAGAAATAGTAGATGCATTGCTGGTCATCTTCCAAAATTCCATAGACTCTGGAACAGTTCCCATGGATTGGAGGGTAGCTAATGTTACTCCACTATTCAAAAAAGGTGGTAGAGAGAAAACGGGGAATTATAGACCGGTAAGCCTGACATCGGTAGTGGGGAAAATGCTAGAATCCATTATAAAAGATGTAATAGCAGAGCACTTGGAAAATAGTGACAGGATCGGACAAAGTCAACATGGATTTACAAAAGGTAAATCGTGCTTGACTAATTTACTGGAATTTTTTGAGGATGTAACTGGTAGAATAGATAAGGGAGAACCAGTGGATGTGGTGTATTTGGACTTTCAGAAGGCTTTCGATAATGTCCCGCATAAGAGATTAGCGTGTAAAGTTAAGGCACATGGGATTGGGGGCAAGGTACTGACTTGGATAAAGAACTGGTTGGCACACAGGAAGCAAAGAGTTGGAATAAACGGGTCTTTTTCCGAGTGGCAGGCAGTGACTAGTGGGGCACTGCAGGGATCGGTCCTAGGACCCCAGCTATTCACAATATATATTAATGATCTAGACGAGGGAACTAGATGTAATATCTCCAAGTTTGCAGACGACACAAAGCTGGGCGGGCGTGTGTGCTGTGAGGAGGATGCCGAGAAACTCCAGGATGATTTGGACAGGTTGGGTGATTGGGCAGATGCATGGCAGATGCAGTATAATGTGGATAAATGCGAGGTTATCCACTTTGGTGGCAAAAACAGAAAGGCAGATTATTATCTGAACGGCAATAGATTGAGAGAAGGGGAAGTGCAACGAGACCTGGGTGTCCTTGTGCACCAGTCGCTGAAGGTAAGCATGCAGGTGCAGCAGGCGGTTAAGAAGGCAAATGGTATGTTGGCCTTCGTAGCGAGAGGGTTCGAGTACAGGAACAAGGATGTCTTGCTGCAGTTGTACAGGGCCTTGGTGAGACCACACCTTGAGTATTGTGTGCAGTTTTGGTCACCTTATCTGAGGAAGGATGTACTTGCCAAGGAGGGAGTGCAGCGAAGATTTACCAGACTGATACCTGGGATGGCAGGAATGACGTATGAGGAGAGATTGGGTCGATTGGGCTTATACTCGCTGGAGTTTAGAAGAATGAGAGGGGATCTCATTGAAACTTATAAAATTCTAACAGGACTAGACAGACTAGATGCAGGAAGGATGTTCCCGATGGCGGGGGAGTCAAGAACCAGGGGTCACAGTCTAAGGATAAGGGGTAAGCCATTTAGGACAGAGATGAGGAGGAATTTCTTCACCCAGAGAGTGGTGAACCTGTGGAATTCTCTGCCACACAGGGCAGTTGAGGCCAATTCATTAAATATATTCAAGAAGGAGTTAGATATATTTCTTAAGGCTAAAGGGATCAAGGGATATGTGGAGAAAGCAGGGACAGGATACTGAATTTGGATGATCAGCCATGATCTCATTAAATGGCGGAGCAGGCTCGAGGGGCCGAATGGTCTACTCCTGCTCCTATCTTCTGTGTTTCTTAAAGGCGCTATATAAATACAAGTTGTTGTTGTAGTAATAATAAATGCAAGTTGTTGTTGTTGCTGCTGAGCAGGACTACAACTACCACAAGCCACTGCGCTAGCCGGCAGCCTGTGCGCATGCGCACTCTGCGCCCCCCCCCCCAAACCCCCGATTTAGCTCTCACCCAGCGGAGGGCACTCAGCAGTAAAGCGCGCTGGGATTGGCGGATGGCCAACCGGGGGAATTCCCTCCCGTCGGGAGAGTAAACAACGCAGCGGCCATTTTTCTTTTCCCAAGCCGAGAGCTGGCGCGAATTAATCGGTATTTTTTTTCCACCCCCACCTTCCTTTAAAGCTCCTCTGATGAAAATAATGGCCACTTTACCTCATCGATTTGGCTAAAGCGTCGAGATGTCTGGTTAGAATTTCAAAAAAGGGCGATTTTACACACACAATTTTTTGTGTACCACTAAAAAGATGGAGGTTGTTCATCAGCAGCAGCATCAGTTGGACGCCGTGGGCTCCAAGCAGTGGGGTTTGGGCAAGGCCGATTTGGAGAGCTCGGGCCCGGAGGCGGAGGGCGACGACTGCTTCGACAGCGGCATCGGCTCGCTGGGCGAGCTGCAGGCCCGCCACTTCGGCCCCCTCGAGCCGGGCGGCGAGTGCGGGCACCAGCTGTTGGCCGAGCCCGACGTCTGGCCGCAGTCCGGCCGCCACCACCACCACCGGCTGGAGAGCGGCGTCGGTCAGATCACCCGGGGCATCGAGAAGGTGGAGCTCGGCGGCCAGGACCAGGGTCAGGAGACTTTGACCAACATGAGCCAGCTGCTCGCCTACCGCACCGAGAACTTGGACTCGTGAGTATCTCTTCCACAGGAGCAGGCGGGCAAAAGTGACCTTAAACCTGCAACCGTGCCCCAAGTATGGACCTAGGTGGGGGAAAAAAAAGGCTGCTGAGGGAGTGCCGCACTGCCGGCGGTGCCGTCTTGTGCAGGCAGTGCTGAGGGAGTGCCACACTGCCGGCGGTGCCGTCTTTCCGGTGCAGTGCTGAGGGAGTGCCGCACTGCCGGTGGTGCCGTCTTTTCCTGTGCATGCAGTGCTGAGGGAGTGCCGCACTGCCAGTGGTGCCGTCTTTTCCTGTGCAGTGCTGAGGGAGTGCCGCGGTGCCGTCTTTCCTGTACAGTGCTAAGGGAGTGCCGCACTGCCGGCGGTGCTGTCTTTCCTGTGCAGTGCTAAGGGAGTGCCGGCGGTGCCGTCTTTTCTTGTGCAGTGCTTGAGGGAGTGCCGCCTTTTCCTGTGCGGTGCTGAGGGAGTGCCGCACTGCCGGCAGTGCTGTCTTTCTTGTGCATGCAGTGCTGAGGGAGTGCCGCACTGCCGGCGGTGCTGTCTTTCCTGTGCAGTGCTGAGGGAGTGCCGCACTGCCAGCGACACCGTCTTTCCAGACATAGAAACATAGAACATAGGAGCAGGAGTAGACCATTCAGCCCCTCGAGCCTACTCCTGCTCCTATCTTCTATGTTTTAATACGATCATGGCTGATCATCCAAATTCAGTACCCTATTCCTGCCTTCTCCCCATATCCCTTGATCCCTTTAGCCTTAAGAAATATATCTAACTCCTTCTTGAATATATTTAATGAATTGGCCTCAACTGTCTTTTGTGGTAGAGAATTCCACAGGTTCACCACTCTCTGGGTGAAGAAATTCCTCCTCATCTCTGTCCTAAATGACTTACCCCTTATCCTTAGACTGTGACCCCTGGTTCTGGACTCCCCCGCCATCGGGAGCACCCTTCCAGCATCTAGTCTGTCTAGCCCTGTTAGAATTTTATAAGTTTCAATGAGATCCCCTCTCATTCTTCTAAAGTCTAGCGAGTATAAGCCCAATCGACCCAATATGTGTTGGTGTAGGGGTTACAGGGATCGGGTGGGATATGTGTCGGTGCAGGCTCGATGGGCCGAAATGGCCTCTATCTGCACTGTGGGGTTTCTGTGATTCTGTGATTCTGATTCATACGTCATTCCTGCCATCCCAGGTATCAGCCTGGTGAATCTGCGCTGCACTCCCTCCATGGCAAGAACATCCTTCCTCAGATAAGGCGAGACCTTAAATCGCGTGAAGGTGAGCCGATTCCCGCGGCCGCTGTTTCGAAGGAAGAGCAAAAAGGGGTTTAACCCCAGCCGTCCTGGGGGCCAGTCTTTATCCCTTGAACCGCGTCGCTAAAATGCGGATGATCTGGTCATTGTCGCATCGCTGTGCGCAAATTGGTGGCCACGTTCCCCCTGCATTACGACACCGACTGCGCTTCAAGAGGTACCTCGTCGGCTGTAAAGCACTTCGGGACGTCCGGTGGTTGTGAAAGGCGCTATAGAAATGCAAGTCTTTTTTTTAATATAAGCATTTTTCACGACCACCGGATGTCCCAAAGCAGCTTGCAGCTAATTAAGTACATTTTGAATGGAGTCACTTGTCTTCTTCTTAGGCAGTCCCTCGGAACCGAGGATGACTTGCTTCCACATTAAAAATGAGTTCTCGGGTGACTGATGAGTCCAATGCGGGACCGACAGTCTCTGCCACTGGTGGGGCAGACGGTGGTTGAAGGGGCGGGTGGGTGGGGTGTTTGGGTTGACGTGCGCTCCTTCCGTTGTTTGCGCTTGGCTTCCGCTTGCTCCCGGCGAAGAGACTCGAGGTGTTCGGCGCCTTCCCGGATGCTACTCTGGGTCACTTGCAATGTAGGAAACGCAGCAGCCAATTTGCGCACAGCAAGCTCCCACAAACAGCAATGCGATACTGACCAGATTATCACCAGATTAGTGACGTTGGTTAAGGGATAAATATTGGCCCCAGGTTAAGGGGGCTAACTCCCCCTGCTCTTCTTCAAAGTAGTGCCATGGGATCTTTTATATCCACCTGAGCGAGCAGACGGGGCCTCGGTTTAACGTCTCATCCAGAAGACGGCACCTCCGACAGTGCGGCACTCCCTCAGCACTGGGACTGTCAGCCTAGACCTTTTTTGTGGTTAAGTTTCTGGAGTGAGACTTGAACCCACAACCTTCTGACTCAGAGGCGAGAGAGAGAGTGCTACCCACTGAGCCACAGCTGGCTCAGCACACCTTGACTGCAAGAGCAGCTGTTACAACGAGCCATGCCAACTTTCGGCAGACGTGAAACCTCTCGAGTGGTTGTAAAGAGATCCCAGGCCACTATTTTGAAGAAGAGCAGGGGGAGTTCTCCCCGGTGTCCTGGGGCCAATATTTATCCCTCAACCAACATCACTAAAAACAGATGATCTGGTCATTATCATGTCGCTGTTTGTGGGAGCTTGCTGTGTGCAATTTGTCTGCTGCGTTTCCTACATTACAACAGTGACTACACTTCAAAAAAGTACTGCATTGGCTGTGAAGCGCTTTGGGATGTGCTGAGGGTTTGAAAGTTAATACAAGTTCATTCTTTTATTCTGAAAAGGCGAGATCAGATGAGCTGAAAAGCCTCCATCCCAACCTATTGCGTGTGATAAGTGGGTTATTCCGGGCCTCTGCGGGTTATTCCGGGCCTCTGCGGGTTATTCCGGGCCTCTGCGGATTATTCCGGGCCTCTGCAGCTTCACTGTATTGCTGAGCCTGGTCAGCTATTCCACAATCGCTGCTTTGATGCTGGCCTCAAAGGGGGTGCTGGTGCGGCTGGCCGCAGACTCCTGGGTCGCGTGCAGCTTGCGTCAGCCCCGACGATATTTACCTCAGTCTAAAAGAAAGATCCTCTACCAACAACAATTTGCATTTACATAGCGCCTTTAACGTAGCAAAACGTCCCAAGGTGCTTCAGACAAAATTTGACACCGAGCCACATAGAGATATTGGGACAAATGACCAAAAGCTTGGTCAAAGAGAAAGAAAGGTTATAAGGAGTGTCTTAAAAAGGAGGATAGAGGGGGTTTAGGGAGGAAATTCCAGAGCTTAGCGGCCTAGGCAGCTGAAGGAGGCACAGCCGCCAATGGTGGAGCGATTAAAATTGGGGTTACCGCCAGGTTAGGCTATATGACCTTGAATGCCACTACAGTATTTTTCTCTCAAAACTATTTTAATGTGAATATTGCGCTCCTCAAGCCAAGGGGTGTTAATGCCAGTATCACGCACTCCCAGGGCAGCTGGATGCCGAGTAAAGCTCCCTCTACTCTGCCCAACAGCACACCTCCGCTCCAACAACACCTCCAACTGCACCAGTGTGACATTTCTGCACGAGCCACCTTGCGGCCTCTTTAAGTGAGCTTGCCAGTTAAGGAGGAGCTTTGCGCTGCGGACCCACTTGGACCTGGGTTGAGACTGCCCAATCCATTTCGCGCGGGATCGCTGCAGTCATTCGGTCGGACCGGAACCCGGGCCCCAGAGACGTTTGACTCACTGCGCCACCTGTCTCACTGCTCTGTGTTATTGCCACGTGTCGCTGTGGGCCCCTCAGTCCTCTGTTGGCACTGGGGTTGCCAACCCTCCAGGAATGTCCTGGAGTCTCCAGGAATGAAAGATTAATTTCCTGGACACAGAAGGAAAATAATACTGCCATTTAAAAAAAAAAAAAAAAAAAAAAAAAAAATATTGTTTCGAGCCATCCCTCCATTTTCTTCAAACACTTTGGTTTATTAGTTGTAAAAATATTGTCGATGAGGGAAAAGATACTGTTTGGGCAGGGTGTGGAGGCAGGAGGTACTCGTAACGGGCACTATAGAAATGCAAGTCTTTTTTATACAGCGCCTTTAACAACCACCGGAAGTTCCGTAGCGTTTTACAGCCAATGAAGGACTTTTTGAAGTGTGGTCACTGTTGTAATGTAGGAAACGCGGCAGCCAATTTGCGCACAGCAAGATCCCACAAACAGCATTGTGATAATGACCGGATCATCTGTTTTTTTTAGTGACGTTGATTGAGGGATAAATATTGGCCCCAGGTCACCGGGGAGAACTCCCCCTGCTCTTCTTCGAAGTAGTGCCCGCGGGATCTTTTACGTCCACCTGAGAGAGCAGTCGGGGTTTCGGTTTAATGTCTCATCCTAAAGACGGCGCCTCCAACAGTGCGGCACTCCCTCAGCACCGCACTGGGAGTGTCAGCCTAGAGTTTTGTACTTAAGTCTCTGAAGTAGGATGTGAAGCGCTTTGCGATATTTTGAAGAGATATGATAGGGTGCTGTATAAATGCAAGTCTTGATCTTGTTGGTTGCAGTGGGAGGAATGTCCGTCTATGAAATTTGCTGTGTAAGGCACACACTCCTTATTTCTGTTGACGTCTTGAGGGTATTTTCCCATTCTAAAGCGACCCATCATCTTGCAGCTACACGCTTCTACCACTAGATAAAGCTAAACGCCGCCATGAGGGCAGTGTCGGGGACGCTTAAGTCCACTCCAACTGAGTGGCTCCAGGTGCTGTCCCACATTGACCCGCCTGCCATTCGCCGCGACGGCACCGCGCCCCATGAGACGGAAACAATCATGAGCAACATCGACCCTCCCATTCACGAAGACTTCAAAAAACCCACCGCGAAAGCGCTTAAGTTCGTGCCGGCCACTCTGGGAGCAGCGGCCAATATTCATGCAGCTGGTATCGACCCACTGTCCAGATGGACGGAATCATGGAATGTCCCTGGCTTCGACCTCCCTCAAAGTCAGTGGACGGCGCTCAACCCAGTCCGCACGGGGCACGGACGATGCGGCCGCCCGCTCCACAAGTGGAAGGTGCTGGTCGACCCGAAGTGCGACTGTGGCCATGAGTCCCAGACCATGGAGCACATCACGTCAACCTGCCCAATGAGATCTGTTGCGGGAGACCCCTCATTTCCCCACACGGCATCTCGGGAGGCCATCGAATGGAGAGCCAAACTAGACATTCCGTTATAAGCTTTTCGCATCGTACAAAAGTAATACAGAGCTTCCCAAGCTCCAGAAGCTGCAGATGCCCATACTGACATCTAGAGCGCCACTGATGCACAGTGAGGCTGATACCTGGGATGGCAGGAATGACGCATGAGGAGAGATTGGGTCGATTGGGCTTATACTCGCTGGAGTTCAGAAGAATGAGAGGGGATCTCATTGAAACTTATAAAATTCTAACAGGACTAGACAGACTAGATGCAGGAAGGATGTTCCTGATGGCCGGGGAGTCCAGAACCAGGGGTCACAGTCTAAGGATAAGGAGTAAGCCATTTAGGACCGAGATGAGGAGGAATTTCTTCACCCAGAGAGTGGTGAACCTGTGGAATTCTCTACCACAGAAGGCAGTAGAGGCCAATTCATTAAATATATTCAAGAAGGAGTTAGATATATTTCTTACGGCTAACGGGATCAAGGGATATGGGGAGAAAGCAGGGACAGGGTACTGAGTTTGGATGATCAGCCGTGATCTCATTGAATGGCGGAGCAGGCTCGAGGGGCCGAATGGCCTACTCCTGCCCCTATCGTCTATGTTTCTATGAGGCGAGCTCAGTTTTATCTTGGCCTACTGTGGGCAATGCCAAGGGAGATCCACTAGCTTGTACTGAGAAACAATCGCAATGTGGTGGCAGCGATAACAATCAACAGGAGCAGTATTGCTGACCATTATTATGATTTACACTTTTGGTTTGCAAGGGGGTCTGAAGCCTCTGCTTTCTTCCCTGGTCCCGACAGGCCCTTTATCATCTGCATCCGAGGGCATCTGGCTCAAGACATACACCAGTGCTGCCAGGAGGTGTTGGTTGTGACAATGGCCCAAAGCCGTCCCCAACACCATTTCCTACTTCCCTTCCCCTGCTTTCCCCCCCCGCCCCCCACCCGGGATAGTGCTTGCCTCTACTTCAGTTTAGATTGAAATCAACTCGGTAGTGTAGGGTAGGCATGTCCAAACTGTGCCCCTGGACCACACTGGGTCTCTGAGCCCCAGCAACGTAGCTCTGGAAGCCCAGTCCTATTTGCGCTTATATTTCTAAGAAAGGGCTTGCATTTATACAGTGGCTGTCACGACCTCAGGATGTCCCAAAGCGCTTCACACCCAATGAAGTACTTTTGAAATGTGAAACACTGTTGTAATGTAGGGAAAGACGGCAGTCAAATTGTGCACAGCAAGGTCCCACAAACGACAGAGAGATAAATGACCAGATAAACCTGTCGCCGTGATGTTGGTTAAGGGATAAATGTTCAGTTGACTGAATTCCAGCTCTCCGGGTCAATCACCCTTCCCTCACCTTTCCTGGACATTTTTTTAAAAAGTGGCTTCCTGCTGGAGCTGAGTTATACTGCATCTAGTGCAATGCTGGCGTGAAAGCAGTGTACTGGAGATGGTGTCACCTCGCGGGCTAAAGTGCACCGTGTAGGACTATCCGAGTTGCTGCCATGGATCAGATGCACCTCAGAGCCCCGACGATCCTGCCACTGAAACGCCATCCTGTTTGTGCTTCTATCTCTTATTGGTTTGCCCTGTTTGAATTTCGTGGGCCCCGGAGGTTTGGAAAGGGTTCTATTAGCACTAATATTTCATTGCTGGATAAAGCCTAAATCAGAGCACCAAGATCTGTTGGTATCAGCAACCTTGACAGATACAGGAATTAACGGGAACAGAGATTTAAACATTATATAGAATCTTGCCCCACAGAAGGAGGCCATTCGGCCCGTCACGCCTGTGCCAGCTCTTTGAACGAGCTCTCCGATTTAATTCCACACCCCAGCTTTTTCCCCATAACCCTCTTTAAATACTTTTAAACGTTCCTATGGAATCTGATTGTACCACCCTTTCAGGTCGTGCATTCCAGAGCCTGACCGCCCTGTGTGTGAAGAAATTTCTCCTCTCCCCTCCAGTTCTTTTGCCAATTATTTAAAATCTATGACCTCTGGTTACCGACCCACTCGCCAGACAAAATAGTTTCCCTCAACTTGCTCTATCAAAACCCCCTCGTGATTTTGAACGCCTCTATTAAATCTCCCCTTAACCTTCCCTGCTCTAAGGAGGACAATCCCAGCTTCTCCAATCTCTCCACATAACTGAACTCCCTCTTCCCAGTGTCATCCTGGGTAAATCTCCTCTGCACCCTCTCCAGAGCCTTGACATCCTTCCTAAAGTGCGGTGCCCAGAACTGTACACAATACAGGAAACTTTCTGGTATCCGGCACGGACGGGACCGACGTGGTGCCGGTTCATCATCAAATCCGGATAACCGAACGCTATAGTAAAAGATACGGAGCTCCGTATAAAGCAACAAACCCTGTTGCTTAGCAACAGCTTCAGAACAATGGGCACAAGTTGCAAGCGTCTCTGTAGCTTAGCAACAGCTGCAGCCACACCCTTGCACAGCAACAAATGGAGTAAAAAAAGTAACTAAAAGTAAAAAAAAAGTTACCTGAACCGACTCCTGAATTTTGCCGGTGGATAGAGCGTTCCGGTTATTTAGGGGCCGGTTAATCGAAAGTTTGCTGTACTTTCCCACATTACAACAGTGACTACACTCCAAAAGTACTTAATTGGCTGTAAAGCGCTGTGAGGTGGTCGTGAAAGGCGCTATAGAAATGTAAGTCTGTCTTTCTTTCCGGCCTAACCAGTGATTTGTAAATGTTTAGCATGACTTCCTTGTTTTTGTATTCAATGCCCCTATTTACAAAGCCAAATATGTGGCCCTTGAGGCTCCGAGCCCAGCTGTGTAGCTTACAAAGGCCAAATCCTGGCTCGGAGGTTGGAATTGTGTCCGACCATGTGTTGGTGCCACAGTGCTGCCTTGTGTGTCGTTTAGAACCCATTTCTGCTTTTCTTGCTTCTGTGCACGGCGCAGGTGAAAGTAAAATACAGATGACAGGAACCTCTGCTCTTAAAGATAGACGTCGTCACATGTCGGATACTAAAAGTGTTTTCCTCCCGGCTGCAGCCAGGCGAGGAAATAAACCGTAACGTTTATTGAGCTTCTCGGTATATTTTTAGCACAGCAAAAATTCCCTCGTTATTAATACCTGTGATGCGCTTGACCACATTATTGCATCAGTTCGGCACAATTAATACAAGGGCCATAGAGCAGTCACACGGCCATAATCAGCCCACAAGTCCAGCAATCGAGGGCCCCCGCTTCTCTCTGCACTTGTGTTTCCCCCTCACTGATTTGTCCTCCTTTGATTTAGTAGCCCTGGAAGTTTGGAAAAGGCTGTTTTCCCCAAAAAGAAAAAGTTTGTAAATGATGCTAACCTGGGCTGATCCTGCTTCTTGCGGGCGGGATTTGTGGGTCAAATTTGCGCCAGGGCCCGAATGATGTCAGCGGCCCCCCCCGGCATTATGAGGCCCCTGCCAACTGGAAATCTGGCAAAGATAAAATGGCGGAGGGTGGGAATAGAGTGATATCCACTCGCCCGATCTCCAACCGCTCCTGCCTGGCGCGATGGAGTTAAAATCGACCCCTCGGTGTCTCGTTCTGTTCCCCTCCTCCCTTCATTTTCAGTTCCTGCTGTTTTGCTCTGAGATAAAGGTTGGAATTTCCAGCTAGAAAGCTATGTATGAATCCCACAATGGGAATATCTGAAGGGAAGATGTCCTCCGTGCGCTATGTCACACGGCAAAATCATTGTCACTCGTGCGTCTCTGAGCTCACCGTACATGGTTAGAGCAAGTGATCAGTTATCACTCAGAAAACTGGCACATCTGCTGCCTTTGGCACTTCTTGCATGAAATTGTGGCTTGTGTTACAGATTGTGCTGCATGCCGTGTCAGATCACATGCCTCGCTCTGAGTAAATCTTCCCCTGACCCCCCCCCCCCCCGCCCTTTTTAATGTTTTACTTCTCTCTGTGTTCCAATCCACTGACACCAATACTGATTGGGTGAGCGGTCTTATTTAATCATTGAGGCCATTTAGTTTCATATCGTGATCAGTGCTTTTAATAAAGGAATAAATAGGCAAATAGTGTCAGTCCTGCTCTTGAAATAGCTGCGGATGTTTGTCTTGACTGGACATGCCGGTTGCAGTAGCTGTCCAGAATGCAGCAACAGCCCGGGAATTTCCCGACGCTTGTTAGATAAACAAATCCTCAGTGTTCTGGCTTATAACTTCTTTATGGGCATTGTTCCTTATTACCAGACTGTTAACCATTTACTGCTGATTCACAGTGCATCCAAGGAATTCCCCCCCTCCTCCCCAATTTTCTCTTCCGCTTGCCTTTTTTCCTGAAGGCTCTAGCCATGGTACTGTTCCACCAGAGCTCTGGTACCTGATCCAAGCGGCCAATCTTCATACGTCAGCCTAAACAGCAAGCGATGGCAAGCTACTCCGACCTAAGCCCGATCCTTCTCCTCCTCGGTGCCCACACACTGGTATCCCTCAGTGGGAATCACTAGATAGCAATCAGTAGTGGGAAACCTGTCCTTTTTCCAACCCCCCCCCTCTCCCCTTCATAGCCCAGTGGCACTGAAAGCAGTGCTTCAGCAGAGAGTTAACTTGGTGTAGACCAGTGATTGACCTGGGCTACACCGGAGCAACGTTCCCACTATGCTGCGCGGCTGTCTGGAGGTCCCGCACAGGCCGCTCACCAGCTTTTCAACGGGAGACTTTGCGCATGCATGAAATTTTGAATGGGCCGCGCAGCTCATTAAAGGCACCGCGCACCCAACAAAGAATTAGCGGGAGCATTGCACCCGCGGTATTTTAAGTACACATTCCTGAATTCCATTCTGTGTCCTGCCCCAGCCTTGACATGTCGGGCAAACCTGAACTGCTGCCTCTTTGGTTTTACAGGCAGGGTGTTAGATAGTTCCAGTGCTTATATTTAGCACCGACTGCTATGTACTTTAAATGATTAGCACAAAGCATCTGCAATGTTTTTCTTGCACTCTGATAATCAAAAGTGTTGGGCTAATTACTGTACCTCGTGCTCTGATAAGTCATTGATTGGCGCTGTGTAAAGTGCTTTGTGGTAGGAACAGGTTCAGGAGGATTTCAGGTAGTCGGGCTAAAGGCAGCAATTTATGTTGGCCACAGTCTAATGGCTTTCGTCAATCCCCAGACTTGACTTCTCCATTTGCCTCCCAAATCCCATTCTACACACCTTGAACTCTTCCCAAAACGCCACAGCCCAAGTCAAGTGCCACTTATCCGTTACCCTGCTCCCTGATATCCATCGGGTTCCTGTACATCAATGCATTGAACTGACTATCCTTGCCATCGTTTACAAGCCTCCATTTGTTTCACTTCAGCAGCCTTCTCCAGCCCTATATCCCTCCTGGTGTCCTTTTGCCTTCCAACTTGAGCCTTCTGGGCATTCCCCCTTCCAGTCTACCTTCAGCTATATTGGCTCCTCTTTCTCTTTTCCCCCCCCCCCCCCCCCCCCCGCCAAAGTCTTGCTAATTTCCGTCATATAGAAGCCTCCTCGACTTTATCTCTCCCTCTCTGACCCTGCTTTCGGTCTCCTAACACTTTCGGAGTCCGTCCCTCTGTGAAGTGCCTCGACATTCTCTTGTCAACGGTACTATGCAAATACAAGTTGTTATAATGGGGAGGGGAAGCAAAGTAGATGTGGCTCTTTTTTTAATGCGTGCCTTTTTTGAAAATGCTGATATAGTTATTGGAGTGTGGATTAGTGACTTAAATAACTGCCTTAAAGGAAATTGAGGAAAATGATGAGCTGAATTGAATCCTGTCGTCAACAAGGATGTGGTTCATAAGTCTCTGACTAAACCAGTTTCTCCCAGTGATGTCAAGCGTGTTTGATTGGCTTCACACTCTTGTCTCCTGAGCCAGAAGATTTTGGGGTCAGTAAGCAGTCCCCACCCACCCCCCACTCGAGGATTTTGAATGCAGAACCACAGCTGACATTTCAGTGCAGCCCTGAAGGAGTGCTGCGTTGCCGGTATTGCAGCTCTTGAGGTGACATGTTAAACTGAGGCTCGTCTGCCTCTTCCCAGTGCTCCACCCGGATGATGAAGACCCTGTGGCACTGTGACAAAATTGAAGCATTTTTGTCTCGAGATGGAGCGTGTTACAGGAAACTTTCTGGTATCCGGCACTGACGGGACCGAGCTGGTGCCGTCCCATCAAAACTGCCGTAGAAACCAGCGCTAATGTTAAAACATACGGAGCTTTTGAGCTCCGTGTGAATCAACAAACCCTGTCGCTTAGCAACAGCTTCAAAACAGTCGGCCGCAGCTTAAAAGCGTCTCTGTAGCTAAGCAACAGCTTCAGCTAGACCTTGCAGAGCCTGACTGGAAAAAAAAAAGCAACGAGAAGTAAAAAAAACTTATAGGAAACGGCTCCTGAATTTTGTCGGTAGATAGAGCTTTCCGGACATTTAACCTCCGGTTAAACGAAAGTTTCCTGTAATTGGCTGCGTTAATTCTGCCTGGTACATCGGGGATTAAGTGCCAACTTCATTCTCCGAGCTTTGCCCTACTTTAGTTTGGCGCAGTAGTTTCCTGATTAGTCATTTTGCCTGCCACATATGAGGGAGGGGCTAGGAAGCTCAATTCAAACATATGGGATTGATTTGCATATATATTTGTGCCTTGCAGTTTTCTTTTCTACATTGTGCAAGTCATAAATGCAAGTTATTGTTGATTGGCTGGGCCCGTCTCCGCCCCGCCTCTGCTCATCCGCTGCTGAAACCCTCATCCGAGCCTTTGTTACCTCCAGACTTGACTATTCCAACACACTTCTGGCCAGCTTCAAATGTTCTGCCCTCCGTAAACTTGAGGTCATCCAAAACTTGTGTCCTAACTCTCACCAAGTCCCGTTCACCCATCACCCCCTGTGCTCGCTGGCCTACATTGGCTCCCGGTTAAACAACGCCTCGATTTTAAAATTCTCATCTTTGTTTTCAAATCCCTCCCATGGCCTCGCCCCTCCCAATCTCTCTAATCTCCTTCAGCCCCACAACCCCCCCGAGATATCTGCGCTCCTCTAATTCTGCCCACTTGAGTATCCCTGATTATAATCGCTCCACCATTGGTGGCCGTGCCTTCTGTTGCCTGGGTCCTAAGCTCTGGAATTCCCTGCCTAAACCTGTCCGCCTCGCTACCTCTCTCTCCTCCTTTTGGACGCTCCTTAAAACCTACCTCTTTGACCAAGTTTTTGGTCACCTGCCCTAATTTATCCTTATGTGGCTCGATGTCAAATTTTTTGGTCTTAAAATACTCCTGTGCAGCGCCTTGGGATGTTTTACTACGTTAAAGGCGCTATACAAATACAGGTTGTTGTTCTGTTAAACTGAGACTCATCTGTCTGTTCTGATGAGTCGGGTGGATGTTAAAGATCCCATTGTAAGGAGTTTTCCCAGTCTTCTGGCCGACATTCTGCTTCCCTCATCAAGAACTAGATTAACTGATCATTGCGGTTTGTGGAATCTTGTTGCAGGAATGACGTATGAGGAGAGATTGGGTCGATTAGGCTTATACTCGCTGGAGTTTAGAAGAATGAGAGGGGATCTCATTGAAACGTATAAAATTCTAACAGGACTAGATGCAGGAAGGATGTTCCTGATGGCGGGGAGTCCAGAACCAGGGGTCACAGTCTAAGGATAAGGGGTAAGCCATTTAGGACTGAGATGAGGAGGAATTTCTTCACCCAGAGAGTGGTGAACCTGTGGAATTCTCTACCACAGAAGGCAATAGAGGCCAATTCATTCATTAAATATATTCAAGAAGGAGTTGGATATATTTCTTAAGGCTAAAGGGATCAAGGGATATGGGGAGAAAGCAGGGACAGGGTACTGAATTTGGATGATCAGCCATGATCTCATTAAATGGCGGAACAGGCTCGAGGGGCCGAATGGCCTACTCCTGCTCCTATCTTCTATGTTTCTATGTGTTGAAGACGGCTGCTGCATTAGCTTACATACCAACAGTCACTGAACTTAGAGGAAATTAATGGTACGTGATTCAGTTCAAGTTGAGAGAAGTGTTAAAGTTAACTGAGGCTAGAACGCCTTATCATTTAAATGTTACATTATATTTTCAAATGTTCATATTTGTATAGCTTTTTCTGAAGTCCCCTTTGATACCATATTGTTGGAGTGGTACATCAGTGTAAAGGTTTCTGGGCATGGGTACGCTTGCACTGGGAGCAATGTGGGTTTGAATCTTTGAAGCAACTTGTTCAGGTGGATTGGGCGATGCGAAGACCCAGTGATTCCAAGTCTGAAGGAGGTGAATGGACAGAAACAAAAGGCTATCATTGCCAATTAGGATGTTACCTGGGCTGGAGCGCTTCAGCTATGAAGAGAGACTGGACAGGCTGGGGTTGTTTTCCTTAGAGCAGAGAAGGCTGAGGGGGGACCTGATTGAGGTATGCAAAATTATGAGGGGCATAGATAAGGTAGAGGGGAACTTTTCCCCTTAGTAGAGGGGTCAATAACCAGGGGGCATAGTTTCAAGGTAAGGGGCAGGAGGTTTAGAGGGGATTTGAGGAAAAACTCTTTCACCCAGAGGGTGGTTGGAATCTGGAACTCACTGCCTGAAAGGGTGGTAGAGGCAGGAACCCTCACAACATTCAAGAAGCATTTAGATGAGCACTTGAAATGCCATAGCGTACAAGGCTACGGACCAAGTGCTGGAAAATGGGATTAGAATAGACGGGGCTTGATGGCCGGCGCAGACACGATGGGCCGAAGGGCCTCTTTCTGTGCTGTATGACTCTAGGAGGATAGACCACCTGCAGTGGGCAACTACTAAAACCCTGTCATTAATCAGCCTCCAGGACATGTACAGACGTGGTCTGTATTGGCAGCTTTCATTATTTTTTTCTCTCTCTTCCTCTATCTACACTTATTTTACTGTCTGCAGTGCACTGTGTCATAACACTGATTTTTTTTTAAATTGTGAGCAATAATCAACTAATATGTAAATTATTTTTCATAATAGGATACTGCACCTTGCTGTCATTCATGAGGAAGAATCCTTTTTGGATCACGTTCTCGATTTTACAAAAGGCACCAATTACCTGGACCTGCAGAACGACATGAAGCAGGTGATTCGAGTGGAGATAAAGCAATAATCACGATCGTTGTCATTCAAATATTTGGTTAGATTATTTCCTTGTAGTAACTTCCTCCTGCACATCATTCCATATTATTTCCCTGTATTTTTAAAAGTATAAACTCCCCCTTCCACGTCTCATTCTGCAGTCTCCTAAAACAGAAACATAGAAGATAGGAGCAGGAGTAGGCCATTCAGCTCCTCGAGCCTGTTCCGCCATTTAATGAGATCATGGCTGATCATCCAAACTCAGTACCCTGTCCCTGCTTTCTCCCCATATCCCTTGATCTCTTTAGCCTCAAGAAATATATCCAACTCCTTCTTGAATATATTTAATGAATTGGCCTCAACTGCCTTCTGTGGCAGAGAATTCCACAGGTTCACCACTCTCTGGGTGAAGAAATTCCTCCTCATCTCTGTCCTAAATGGCTTACCCCTTATCCTTAGACTGTGACCCCTGGTTCTTGACTCCCCCGCCATTGGGAACATCCTTCCTGCATCTAGTCTGTCTAGTCCTGTTAGAATTTTATAAGTTTCAATGAGATCCCCTCTCATTCTTCTAAACTCTAGCGAATATAAGCCTAATCGACCCAATCACTCCTCATACATCATTCCTGCCATCCCAGGTATCAGTCTAGTGAATCTTCGCTGCACTCCTTCCATGGCAAGAACATCCTTCCTCAGATAAGGCGACCAAAACTGCACACAATACTCAAGCTGTGGTCTCACCAAGGCCCTGTACAACTGCAGCAAGACATCCTTGCTCCTGTACTCGAATCCTCTCGCTACGAAGGCCAACATACCATTTGCCTTCTTAACCGCCTGCTGCACCTGCATGCTTACCTTCAGCGACTGGTGCACAGGGACACCCGGGTCTTGTTGCACTTCCCCTTTTCCCAATCTATTGCCGTTCAGAGAATAATCTGTTTTTGCCACCAAAGTGGATAACCTCACATTTACCCACATTATACTGCATCTGCCATGCATCTGCCAATCACCCAACCTGTCCAAATCGTACTGGAGTTTCTCTGCATCCTCCTCACAGCACACACGCCCACCCAGCTTTGTGTTGTCTGCAAACTTGGAGATATTACATCTAGTTCCCTTGTCTAGATTATTAAAACAATCTGATTTTTCCTACCTCCACCGCCCCCCCCCCCCCGCCTTTTACAGACTGCACTGCACTTGGCTGTGATCGTTGGGCAACCAGAGTTAGTGACGAAGTTGGTGTCTGCCGGGGCTAACCTCTTGCTTCAAGAGAAGAATGGGAACACTGCCTTACACCTGGCGTGCAAAGAAATGGCGACTGGTTGTGTTCAGGCACTCCTGTTTCACAGTTCCAGTGAACGAAAGGATTCCAGTCTATGTGACCCTTCACACTTCAGACAGCAGCTGCGTTGCTATAACTACCAAGGTAAAGACTCAGTCAATATACATTTTTGATAAATTATGTTCTGATTGGAATGCATTAGTCTGGTTAGACAGGAGGTCGGCAATTAATAAGACGAAGCAAAACTGGGCTCCCCTGATGGCTCATTTTGTAAAGGAAGTGTGTAAAAAGAAAGACTTGCATTTCTATACATAACATAACAGAAGAAGTAGGAGCAGGAGTAGGCCATACGGCCCCTCGGGCCTGCTCCGCCATTCAATAGGATCATGGCTGATCCGAATCTAGACTCACGTCCACTTCCCTGCCCACTCCCCGTAACCCCTAATTCCCTTGTCTGCTAGGAAACTGTCTATCTCTGTTTTAAATTTATTTAATGTTGCAGCTTCCACAGCTCTCTGGGATAGCAAATTCCATAGATTTACTACCCTCTGAGTGAAGAAGTTTCTCCTCATCTCAGTTTTGAAAGGGCAGCCCCTTATTCTAAGATTATGCCCCCTAGTTCCAGTCTCACTCATCAGCGGAAACATCCTCCCCGCATCCACCCGATCAAACCCCCTCACAATCTTATATGTTTCGATAAGATCGCCTCTCATTCTTCTGAACTCCAATGAGTAGAGGCCCAACCTACTCAACCTTTCCTCATACGTCAACCCCCTCATCTCTGGAATCAACCGAGTGAACCTTCTCTGAACCGCCTCGAGAGCAAGTATATCTTTTAAATATGGAAACCAAAACTGCACGCAGTATTCCAGGTGTGGCCTCACCAATACCCTGTATAACTGCAGCAAGACTTCCCTGTTTTTATACTCCATCCCCCTTGCAATAAAAGCCAAGATTCCATTGGCCTTCCTGATCACCTGCATACTAACTTTGTGTTTCATGCACCAGGACCCCCAGATCCCTTTGTACTGTAGCACTTTGCAGTTTCTCTCCATTTAGATAATAACTTGCTCTTTGATTTTTTTCTGCCAAAGTGCATAACCTCCCACTTTCCAACATCATATTCCATCTGCCAAATCTCTGCCCACTCACTTAACCTGTCTATGTCCTTTTGCAGGTTTTTTATGTCCTCCTCACTCGCTGCTTTCCCTCCCATCTTTGTATCGTCGGCAAACTTGGATACGTTGCACTCGGTCCCTTCCTCCAAATCGTTTCTATAGCGCCTTTCACGACCGCCGGACGTCCCACAGCGCTTTACAGCCAATGCAGTACTTTTTTGAAGTGTAGTGACTGTTGTAATGTAGGAAACGCGGCAGCCAGTTTGCACACATCAAGCTCCAACTAATAGCAATGTGATAATGACCAGATCATCTGTTTCTGTGATGTTGATTGAGGGATAAATATTGGCCAGGACACCGGGGAGAACTCCCCCTGCTCTTCTTCGGAATAGTGCCGTGGGATCTTTTACGTCCACCTGAGAGCAGGTAGGACCTCGGTCTCCCGTCTCATCCGAAAGACGGCACCTCCGACAGTGCAGCACTCCCTCAGAGCTGCACTGGGAGTGTCGGCCTAGATACTCGTGCTCAGAGTCGAGGGTGTTACCATCTGAGCCACGGCTGACACCCTGAAGCAGACAGACCTGAAGGTTCGGTTCCCAGTCTGTGCTGAGTTGACTGTCTCAGTAGGAGCACTGAAATTGGCCTCAGCACCTCTGGGTTTAAGGGGAAAAGTGTCCCGGGTTCCGACGAGCCAGTGATTCCTGCAGGACAGTTCACATCAGTTGAGGACAGCTCCGTTAACCCTCCTGGTAGAGTGGCTTACTGTCTCCGCTTGCAGGTAAGGATGTCCATTTGGGCAAGCCCCTGGAATGGTACCTCAGTAAGGAATCAGCACCTTCAGAAAAGGTGGGGAGAAAATTGAAGGGAAAAAGAAAATTGATGTGTACAAAACCAAATCGGTCAAAAAAAATGTCCTAAATCTTGTTCTAATGAGTTTACCTCCTTTCACAGGTTTCACACCTCTCCACGTGGCTGTAATGCTCAATGATGTTCATATCGTTGAATATCTTTTGTGGTTTGAAGTTGACGTAAATGCGAAGGCAAGTATTCTAATCTGTCCAAAACAGTTTGAGCCTTCGGGCTCCCCAGCCAACTGCAGGGGTGCAAAAGATCTGGTTTTTCTTTTGGTTTGTTTTTGAGGGGGAGGGGACTGCCCCATTTTTAAAATGATTTTCTCTCTTCCCCGCTTCGGGGTCTCCCCTCCCACAGGCAGCGTTCCTCGGCTGAGAGGGTGAGTGTGCAGCCTCGCTCTGCAGCCTCACGCTGCCGCTGCAGAGCGTGAGCCTGGAGCAGACTCGTCACCTTTTGGTGAGCCGTTAAGCCGAGGCCCCGTCCTACCGTGCCAGTGCTTCAGGTGGATGTTAAAGATCCCGCGGCACTATCCAAAGAAGAGCAGGAAGTTATCTTCGCGCCCCGGCTAATGTTCCTCCCTCAGCCAACACCACCAAAGAAACAGATTATCTAACTGGTCGTTCATATCCTTGTTTGTAGGATCTGGGTGCAAAATGTCTGCCACATTTGCCTACTGAATAACAATCACTGCACTTCAAAGTAATTCATTGTTTTTAGAAGCTGCTGATTTTTGCCCTCGTACACCAACTCTCCTTCCCCCCTCCACCTCCTGAGAATGCCAAAGAACAGTAATCAATTCAGGGGTCCTCTTTCAAGAATGCCTCTCCAACCGCCAGAGATCAGTCCGGGGAGCCCCAGACCCACTAATTATGTTCTTGTTTGTAGGATCTTTTGTGCACAAAATCGCAGCCACCTTTTGCCTGCAAGGCAACATTCAGAATGATGTGCTCCCACCTTTGATCACTTCCTTTTCCATTGTTGTAAAGCACTTCGGGATGTCTCTGAGGAGCGATGTACGAATGGAAATGATTTTCTTCCTAAATTTTCCTGCGTGTGGAATTGGGAATTAATGAGAAGGTGTTCTGTGGACGAGGAAGGGGCGCCCGTTTTTCCTGTCGGGTATATAAAGCCCTGTGTATCAATCTCTGTTTTTAGGAGAAATGTGGAGGTCGAACTGCGTTGCACCTGGCAGTAGAACAGCAGAATCAGCAGATCGTCAAACTCTTGCTAGACAGGCGGGCAGATGTTCATGCCCAGATGTACAATGGCTGCACACCAATTTGTCTGGCTGTGTACAGACCGGATTCTGGTATAACTCAGATGCTCAGAGACTATGGCTCGTCTGAACCGGTTACAGACGAGGAGTCCGATGAGGATGAAGGAATTGATGAAGATGGCATGGTATGTAGAGCTGGTAAAGGGAGCCTTGCCTGAAACTGTGCGTGTGTAGATGCCAAGTGGGTACAGGATTGGAGTCGGCTGTGATACCAGAAAAGAAGTGCACGGTTTCAAGCCTAGAGGCTTTTTCCAAATTCAGCTGTGAATTTATCGAGGTGAACTAGAGCGTGCCAGCAATGGACTATTTCTTTTCTCTTCAAAACTCAGATTGAGATAACGGTTCTGTGGTGCCCATGTCTCGTGTCCATTCTCCGTGTGTGCGTCTAGACGGCGAGAGCGGCCGGGCTGCTAGACCATTAGGAGCTTCACAGCTGAGCCCAGTCTGCCTCCACCTGTGGCTTCAGCACATGTACAGTTTGAAGCAAGGTTCACTAGATAATGGTCAGGAGCAGCAATCCTGGCTTATTTTTCCCCCACTGCATAGCCACGGGGGGTTGGGGGCGGGGGGGCTGCAGTCAATTGTAGAGCCTCGTCTGTCTTCAGCTAACTCCACAAATCAGGGATCGAACAGGAATCTCTTGGTCTATATGCCTTAGTACAATCCTAGAATAATACAGCACAGAAGGAGGCCATTCGGCCCATCGCGCCTGTGCCAGCTCTTTGAAAGAGCTCTCCAATTAGTCCCACTGCCCCTTTCCCCATAGCCCTGCGAATTTTTCCTTTTCAAGTATGCATCCAGTTGTCTTTTGAAAGTTCTTGTATCTGCTTCCACCACCCTTTCAGGCAGCGCATTCCAGATCATCATAACTCGCTACGTTAAAAAAAAAAATCTCCTCCTCTCCCCTCTGGTTCTTTTGCCAATTATCTGAAATTTGTGTCCTCTGGTTACCGACCCTCCTGCCAGTGGAAACAGCTTCTCCGTAAACTTGAGCCCATCCTAAACTCTGCTGCCTGTAACTGAACTCGCACCAAGTCCCGTTCACCCATCAGCCCCATACGCTCACTGACTTGCATTGGTTCCCGGTCCAGGAATGCCTCGATTTTAAAATTGTCATCCTTGTTTTCAAATCCCTCCATGGCCTCGCCCCCCCTTTCCCTATCTCTGTAACCTCCTCCAGCCCCACAACCACCCCCAAGATCTCTGCGCTCCTCCAATTGAGGCCTCTTGCACATCCCCCGATTTCCATCGCTCCACCATTGGCGGCCGTGCCTTCAGCTGCCTGGGCCCTAAGCTCTGGAATTCCCTCCCTAAGCCTCTCCGCCTCGCTACCTCTTTTAAGACGCTTCTTAAAACCTATCTCTTTGACCAAGCTTTTGGTCACCTGTCCTAATTTTTCCTTGAAGAAGTTCTGCTCTTCTCTGCGACGGGATCTCCGTTTGGCTCTTCAACCTTGTTCATCTTCATTACTTTCAGTTTCCCTTCTCGTGTTTGATCAGGTATCTGCCAAGACTCGGTTTCACAGCCACATCATTTTCCTCAGCAACTGTCTCCGGTTCCGACTTACTCCACGTGGATTCCAACAACCACCGTTTCCAAGACTGTCACTGACCTCATCTCCTCTGGAGATCTTCCCCCCGCTGCCACCAACCTCATAGTTCCCCAACCCCGCACAGCCCGCTTCTACCTCCTTCCCAAGATCCACAAACAGGACTGCCCTGGTAGACCCATCGTTTCAGCCTGTTCTTGCCCTACGGAACTTATCTCTTCCTATCTTGACTCTATCTTTTCTCCCCTTGTCCAGTCTCTTCCCACCTACATCCGCGACTCTTCGGACGCCCTCCGCCACTTTAACAGTTTCCAGTTTCCTGGCCCCAACCGCTTCCTTTTCACCATGGACGTACAATCCCTCTACACCTCCATCCCCCACCCGGATGGCCTGAGGGCACTCCGCTTCTTCCTTGAACAGAGGCCCGACCAGTCCCCATCCACCACGACCCTCCTCCGCCTGGCTGAACTTGTTCTCACATTGAACAACTTCTCCTTTAACTCCACTCATTTCCTCCAAATCAAAGGCGTTGCCATGGGTACCCGCATGGGTCCTAGCTATGCCTGCCTTTTCGTGGGCTATGTGGAACAATCTTTGTTCCAGTCCTACTCGGGTCCCCTCCCTCACCTCTTTTTCCGATACATTGATGACTGTATCGGTGCCATTTCCTGCTCTCGCCCCGAACTTGACAATTTCATTCACTTTGCCTCCAATTTCCACCCTTCCCTCACCTTCACATGGTCCATCTCTGACTCTTCCCTTCCCTTCCTCGACTTCTCCGTCTCCATCTCTGGGGATAGGTTATCGACCAATATTTACTACAAGCCCACTGACTCCCACAGCTACCTGGACTACACTTCCTCCCACCCCGCTTCCTGTAAGGACTCTATTCCATTCTCCCAGTTTCTCCGCCTCCGCCGTATCTGCTCCGACGATGCCACCTTCCACACCAGTGCTTCAGACATGTCTTCCTTTTTCCGCAACCGAGGATTCCCCTCTACCGTGGTGGACACTGCCCTCGACCGTGTCAGTTCTATCTCCCGCACCTCTGCCCTCACCCCTGCCCCTCCCTCCCGGAACCACGATAGGGTTCCCCTTGTCCTCACCTTTCACCCCACCAGCCTCCACATTCAACGGATCATCCTCCGGCATTTCCGCTACCTCCAAAGTGATCCCACCACCAAACGTATCTTCCCCTCCCCTCCCCTTTCAGCATTCCGCAGGGACCGCTCTCTCCGAGACACCCTAGTCCACTCCTCTATCACCCCAAACAGCCCTTCCCCTTCGCCTGGCACCTTCCCGTGCAAGCGGAGGAGGTGTAACACCTGCCCCTATACCTCCCCCCTCCCCACTGTCCAGGGCCCCAAACACCCCTTCCAGGTGAAACAGCGATTTACTTGTACTTCTCGCAATCTAGTATACTGTATTCGCTGCTCACGATGCGGTCTCCTCTACATTGGGGAGACCAAACGCAGATTGGGTGACCGCTTTGCGGAACACCTCCGTTCAGCCCGTAAGGGTGACCACGAGCTTCCGGTCGCCTGTCATTTCAATTCACCGCTCCATTCCCACTCGGACCTCACCGTCCTTGGCCTCTTGTACTGTTCCACGGAAGCTCAACGTAAACTCGAGGAACAGCACCTCATCTTCCGATTAGGCACTCTGCAGCCTTCCGGTCTCAATATCGAGTTCAACAATTTCAGATCATAACCTCGGCCCCTATTTCATTTTTACTTATATTTTTCCACTCCTTTCCTCCCCCCCCCTTTCCTTTTGTTTCTCTCTCACACCTGGCAGCTATCTTTTGCCCTGCCAGTACACTTTACACCTAATCCCAGCCTATTACCATCTCGTCTAGCTTCTAATCTCTTTTACTTCTTTTGGTTCTTTTATTCTTTTGTCCGATCGCAGCCCTGCCTTCGATCTAGTTCCTTTTCTCTCCAGTTTTGAAGAAGGGTCAAACCCGAAACGTCAACTCAAATTTCTCTCCACGGATGTTGCCTGACCTGCTGAGTTTTTCCAGCATTTTCTGTTGTTATTTCTAATTTTTCCTTGCATGGCTCGGTCAGATTTTATCCGATAACGCTCCTGTGAAGCGCCTTGGGACGTTTTACTACGTTAAAGGCGCTATATAAATGCAAGGTGTTAACATAAGAACATAAGTAGGAGCAGGAGTAGGCCATACGGCCCCTCGGGCCTGCTCCACCATTCAATAGGATCATGGCTGATCCGAATCTAGACTCTCGTCCACTTCCCTGCCCTCTCCCCGTAACCCCTAATTCCCTTATCTGCTAGGAAACTGTCTATCTCCATTTTAAATTTATTTAATGTTGCAGCTTCCACAGCTCTCTGGGGTAGCAAATTCCATAGATTTACTACCCTCTGAGTGAAGAAGTTTCTCCTCATCTCAGTTTTGAAAGGGCAGCCCCTTATTCTAAGATTATGCCCCCTAGTTCTAGTCTCACCCATCATTGGAAACATCCTCACCGCATCCACCCGATCAAGCCCCCTCACAATCTTATATGTTTCGATAAGATCGCCTCTCATTCTTCTGAACTCCAATGAGTAGAGGCTCAACCTTTCCTCATATGTCAACCCCCTCATCTCCGGAATCAACCGAGTGAACCTTCTCTGAACCGCCTCGAGAGCAAGTATATCTTTTCTTAAATATGGAAACCAAAACTGCACGCAGTATTCCAGGTGTGGCCTTACCAATACCCTGTATAACTGAAGCAAGACTTCCCTGTTTTTATACTCCATCCCCCTTGCAATAAAAGCCAAGATTCCATTGGCCTTCCTGATCACCTGCTGCACCTGCATACTAACTTTTTGTGTTTCATGCACCAGGACCCCCAGATCCCTTTGTACTGTAGCACTTTGTAGTTTCTCTCCATTTAGATAATAACTTGCTCTTTGATTTTTTTCTGCCAAAGTGCATAACCTCACACTTTCCAACATTATATTGCATCTGCCAAATCTCTGCCCACTCACTTAACCTGTCTATGTCCTTTTGCAGGTTTTTTATGTCCTCCTCACTCGCTGCTTTCCCTCCCATCTTTGTATCGTCGGCAAACTTGGATATGTTGCACTCGGTCCCTTCCTCCAAATTGTTAATATAGATTGTAAAGAGCTGGGGTCCCAGCACTGACCCCTGTGGAACACCACTGGTTACTGATTGCCAGCCCGAGAACAAACCATTTATCCCAACTCTTTGCTTTCTGTTAGATAGCCAATCTTCCACCCATGCCAGTATATTACCCCCAATCCCGTGATTTCTTATCTTGATCAGTAATCTTTTGTGTGGAACTTTGTCAAATGCCTTTTGGAAGTCCAAATACACTACATCCACTGGTTCCCCTTTATCCACCCTGTATGTTACGTCCTCAAAGAATTCGAGCAAATTTGTCAAACATGACTTCCCCTTCATAAAACCATGCTGACTCTGTCCTATTAAATTATGTTTATCCAAATGCTCTGTTACTGTTTCCTTAATAATGGACTCCAACATTTTGCCAACCACAGATGTTAGGCTAACTGGTCTATAGTTTCCGGCCTTTTGTCTACTTCCCTCCTTAAATAAGGGTGTTACATTAGCAGTTTTCCAATCTGCCGGGACCTTTCCTGAGTCCAGGGAGTTTTGGAAAATAATCACCAATACATCCACAATCCCTACCGCCACTTCTCTCAAGACCCTAGGATGTAGGCCATCCGGTCCGGGGGATTTATCCGCCTTAAGTCCCATTATTTTACCGAGTACCATCTCCTTAGTGATTTTAATCGTGTTTAGCTCCTCCCTTTCCCCCCCCCCCCCCCAATTGCCCCCTGTTTGTCCAGTGTTGGGATATTTTTAGTGTCCTCTACTGTAAAGACTGATACAAAATATTTGTTCAGCGTCTTTGCCATCTCCATGCTCCCCACCACTGGTTTCCCGGTCCCATCCTCTAAGGGACCAATGTTCACCTTCGCCACCCTTTTTCTTTTTATATAGCTGTAGAAACTCTTGCTATCTGTTTTTATATTTTTTGCTAGTTTACTTTCATAATCTATCTTCCCTTTCTTAATTAATCTTTTAGTTATTGTTTGCTGGCTTTTAAATGCTTCCCAATCTTCTATCCTCCCACTAGATTTGGCTACTTTATATGCCCTTGTTTTCAGTCAGATACTATCCTTTATTACTTTACTAAGCCACGGATGGCTGTCTTTTCTTTTACTCCCCTTTTTCCTCAGTGGAATATATTTATCTTGAAAGATGTGAAATATCTCCTTGAATGTAGACCACTGCTCTTGTACCGTCTTACACTTTAATCTGTTTTCCCAGTCCACTTTAGTCAATTCTACTCTCATACCTTCATAGTCTCCTTTATTTAAGCTCAGTACGCTGGTTTGAGATCCAACTCTCTCACCCTCAAACTGAATTTGGAATTCAACCATATTATGGTCACTCATTCCAAGGGGATCCTTTACTAGGACATTTTTTATTAATCCTGTCTCATTACACAGGACCAGATCTAAGATTGCCTGCCCCCTGGTTGGTTCAGTTACATACTGCTCAAGGAACCCGTCCCTAATACACTCTATGAACTCTTCCTCAAGGCTGCCATGCCCAATTTGATTAGTCCAGTCAATATGAAAGTTAAAATCCCCCATGATTATAGCTGTTCCCTTATTACAAGCCCCAACTATTTCCTGATTTATACACCGACCAACAGAGTTGCAACTGTTAGGAGGCCTATAGACTACACCCACTAGTGACTTTTTCCCCTTATTATTCCTTATCTCCACCCAAACTGTTTCACTATCCTGATCCTTTGACCCAATATCATTTCTGACTATTGCAGTGATTCCATCCTTGATTAACATAGCAACCCCACCTCCCTTTCCTTCCTGTCTGTCCTTCCTAATTGTCAAATACCCTTGTATGTTTAGTTCCCAGTCATGATCATCTTGCAGCCATGTTTCCATAATGGCCACCAGATCATACCCATGTGTAGTCATTTGTACCATCAACTCGTCTCTTTTGTTACGAATGCTGCGTGCATTCAGATAAAGAACTTTCAAATATGTTTTCTGACAATTTATTCCTGCTTTTACCCCCTTTACTACTTTACCATTATACATTCTGTCCCTTCCTGACACGCTCTGGTTTTTAATTTCCCCACTGCTACCTTGCTCTATTGCCTTCTCTGCTGTCATTTTTATTTTTCGCTCTCTTAAAACCCCCCGCTAATTAGTTTAAAGCCCTCTCTACAGCCCTAGTTATTCGATTCACCAGGATTCTAGTCCCAGCACTGGCCAAGTGAAGTCCGTCCCAACGGAACAGCTCTCTCCTGTCCCAGTACTGATGCCAGTGTCCCAAGAAGCAAAACCCATTTCTCCCACACCAGTCTTTGAGCCACGCATTTAACTCTCTAATTTTATTTACCCTAGCCAAATTTGCACGTGGCTCAGGTAGTAATCCAGAGATTATTACCCTTGTGGTTCTGCTTTTTAATTTGGCCCCTAGCTGCTCAAACTCCCTCAGCAGAACCTCTTTCCTTGTCCTATCTATGTCGTTGGTACCAACATGGACCACGACAACTGGATCCTCCCCCTCCCACTCCAAGTTTCTCTCCAGCCCAGAGGAGATGTCCTTAACCCTGGCACCGGGCAGGCAACACAGCCTTCGGGACTCTCGCTCTAGGTTGCAAGCAACCCTATCTATCCCCCTAACAATACTATCCCCTACCACTACAACATTTCTTTTAACTCCCCCCACTTGAATGGCCCCCCGCTCCACGGTGCTGTGGCCAGGTTGCTCATCCTCCCCGCAGTCCCCGTTCCCATCCTCACAGGGAGTAAGAGCCTCAAACCTGTTGGACAAGGGCTGCGGCTCCTCCAACACTACCTCCTGGATCCCCGTACCTGCCTCACTTCTAGTCACACCATCCTGACCCTGGCCACGGACTACATCTGAATTAATTAATCTAATTGGTGTGACTACTTCCTGGAACACAGAGTCCAGGTAACTCTCCCCCTCCCTGATGTGTCTCAGTGTTTGAAGCTCAGATTCCACACGGAGCCGGAATTCCTCGAGCAGCCAACACTTACTGCAAATGTGATCACCGTGATCATCAATGGTGTCCACCAGCTCCCACATATTGCAGCAGCAACACATCACCTGCTCTCCCATTCTATGTAATTAATTAAATTTATTAATATTTTTAAATGCCCACTGCCCCGATTCTAGATGGTGAATATCGCAACTTAGAAACTATAAACCAGAGTTTGAACTTAGAGAGAGAAATACTCACCAAGCAATCACTTACCTGCTTTCTGGTGACGTCACACTTTGATTTCTTTTTACCTCTCTCCTTCCCTCTGTGTTCCGAGTTCGGAGACTGGTAGGCCTTACCTGGGTCTCGGGGGGCCTTTTGTAGCCCCGCTCTGCCGCTGAAACACCCGCCGACGTTTACTCTATGATTCGAGTACAGGAGCAAGGAAGTCTTGCTGCAATTGTACAGGGCCTTGGTGAGACCACACCTTGAGTATTGTGTGCAGTTTTGGTCGCCTTATCTGAGGAAGGATGTTCTTGCCATGGAGGGAGTGCAGCGAAGATTCACCAGACTGATACCTGGGATGGCAGGAATGACGTATGAGGAGAGATTGGGTCGATTGGGCTTATATTCACTAGCGTTCAGAAGAATGAGAGGGGATCTCATTGAAACTTATAAAATGCTAACAGGACTAGACAGACTAGATGCAGGAAGGATGTTCCCGATGGTGGGGAGTCCAGAACCAGGGGTCACAGTCCAAGAATAAGGGGTAAGCCATTTAGGACTGAGATGAGGAGGAATTTCTTCACCCAGAGAGTGGTGAACCTGTGGAATTCTCTGCCACACAGGGCAGTTGAGGCCAATTCATTAAATATATTCAAGAAGGAGTTGGATATATTTCTTAAGGCTAAAGGGATCAAGGGATATGGGGAGAAGGCAGGGACAGGGTACTGAATTTGGATGATCAGCCATGATCTCATTAAATGGCGGAGCAGGCTCGAGGGGCCGAATGGCCTACTCCTGCTCCTATCTGCTATGTTTCTATCAAAGCCTGTCAATGTTGAACACCTCTTTAAATCTCCCCTTAATCCTCTCTGCCCTGAGAACAATCCCATCCTGGTACTGCACAGAATGGTGCTTTTACCCACTAGATCATCAGGGCAACTGTAGTGCAATGGTTTAGCGCTGTATAGTCAGTGGCAGCATCAACTGGGTCAGCTTTTTGACGGAGCCCTAAGTGCAGCCAAACGGAGGCGATTCGAAGTAATTACCGAGTCATTTTACATAATCCCTTGGTTGTATTTTCTAATAAGTGACTCAACAGTAGGACGCAGCCTGCGGCAACTGTTAACGAGTAAAACTGTGCTGTCAAATCTAACCCTGGCGGTTGGGGAGACCACAGAAAAGTAATTGAAGTGGCTTCCAGAAGCCGGCAGGTTTCCCCACATGAAATAAGAACAGAAAATGTCGGATCTGCAAAGAGAAAAGAACAGGTTAATGTTTTAAAACTGGGAGATAAGCAATCCCACTCCACAGGACCGAACGAAAACCCAAGAAGAAGGGAAAGGAAGGAACAACAGAGAGAAAGTTAAGATTCGGGCATTGTTGTCACGGTGAAGCAGTTAATGGGTTTAATCGTCTAGATATGTCTTTTTTTTAAACAATGGGACTAAGTCCTGAATGATGCAGAAAAGTCATCTCTGTCAGAGGCGTTTGAAAGACAAAAAAATCGAGGCTAAAGCAGCTCCAAAGTTGGGGGAAATTAAGTGCAAGACTAATGGGAGAAACAGGCAGGAAAATGGGGCAGACAGCTGCGATCTGTAGTTGCTGCAGACTGTCTGGTTTCTTGCTCTCCAGTAAATGCTGGTTTAAAGGAGCAATTTAATTAGTGTCCAAGGGACACAGTGGAAGGCAACACGGCGCAGGAGAGATTTCCCCAGACACGGAGAGCTGCGTGTGCGTGCAACTTTGCTGCCGTCAATCTTTGCAGATCTTTTTGGATTGCTTTTATATTTAAAAAGAAAACGGAGGTATGGTTTATTGGCGCTCCAGTGAGTGTTGCTTTGCCCCCCTGATGTTGCGAGGAGGAGGAGTCCCGACATCGGAGAGAACTGAGCCCCAGCTGTTACATAACTCTACTTAAAACCTTTCCCCGGCTTTCTGAGACGGCTGCAGAGTATTTAAGTGATAAACATAAATCATGATTTAAGAACTGCCGCCCTAGATGTCTCAGTAATTAAATGTACGGGTTGGTACGTTGCTGTGCCGTGCATAGCTGGAAAATCTCCGATTCGGTCACCAGTACGTGCTGAATCAACTCATCATTGACTCCCGGTTAAGCAACGCCTCCATTTTTAAAATTCTCATCCTTGTTTTCAAATCCCTCCACGGCCTCACGTCCTCCCAATCTCTCTAACCTCCGAGATCTCTGCGCTCCTCCAATTCTGATCTCTTATGCATCCCTGATTTTAATTGCTGCACCATTGGCGGCTACATGAAATAAGAACAGGAAATGTCAGATCTGTAAAGAGGGGGTGGGGGGGGGGGAAACGGGTTAATGTTTTAAAACTGGGAGATAAGCAATCCCCTCCAGAAGACTGAATGAAAACACAAGAAGCGGGGAAAGGAAGGAACAAGAGAGAGTGAGTTGAGGTTTGGGCATTGTTGTCACGGTGAATCTCTCCTGCGGACAGGCGCGCAGCTTAGCGAGAACATGAGGTAGGAGCAGGAATATTGCTTCCCTCCACAATATTGAAGACTTTGTAATGGCCGCACCCCTTCAGTTTTTGCGTCTCCTCTCCTGAAGGTGCTAACTCGTGGGTTACTTTGATACAGCAACATAGTGGCCATACTTCATACGTAAGCCTATACAAGCTATTCGACTGTGGGGGGAAATCCTGTCCTCACTCGACGTCTTTTACACGTGTACTCTCCAGCAGAGATTGCTGGGATGTGATCAGGAACAGGAGGCTGGCTCCCCTCCCCCTCCCCGCCCTGCCAATTGGCGATGTCAGTTGCAGTGGCCCCCACACCCCCACTTGTCACTCTTGCTGAGATCTGCTAACTTGGCGGAGACTTGGGGCTCGAGGTTGGGGACCTTTTTGCTCGATACGGCTCCGTGCCACCCTGGGCAGCGCATTTACCAGCTGAGGCAATTAGCTCCTTTCCTAAAGCTTGCCCAAATCTGCTGACCCACTGGGACAGCAGTTGAGGGGGGGGGGGGCGGGGGACGACAATATGCCTCAGCACCTCAGAGTAAAAAAAAAAAAAAAAATCAGCAAGGCTTTCTGCCAGAAATTGCTGTTCGGTGATCTCCGGTGGTGGCCTAGTGAGTGAACAAGAGGAAATGTGAAAATTAAGGTTTTAGAAAGCCCCTCCTGTGTAATATAACTTTCACATTCAACACGCACAAACCAGCAAACTGACTTAATTGTTTTATGAATCTCGCAATGATTGGGCATTAATCCTCCGTCCGACATTTCAGTTCCTCTTTCTTTTCCAACACCAGTCCTACAGCAGGCCGATCACTGAAATGAATCAATCGTCTCAAAGGAGACAAGTAAGAGAAGTTCTTTATACTTCTGAAAATCCTCAGCCTCTTCGTGTTGAAATTCTGGTGAGCCGTTAAGGTCTGATGGAGGCCTTCAAGATTGTGAAGGGTTATAAACAATGTTCCCTTCAAGCTGCGCGGCCGCGCAACGCCTTGCAGCTCACCAGCTTTTGAACAGGAAAAACCGCGCATGCGCCGTATTTTTGAATGGGCTTCGCACCCCCCCCCCCCCCCCAAAAAAAAATTAAAGGGAACATTGGTTATGAATAGTGCGATTGTTTGCATCTGTTGGTGAGTCAGTAACGAGGGAGCACATAGAAACATAGAAGATAGGAGCAGGAGTAGGCCATTCGGCCCCTCGAGCCTGTTCCGCCATTCAATGCGATCATGGCTGATCATCCAAATTCAGTACCCTGTCCCTGCCTTCTCCCCATATCCCTTGATCCCTTCAGCCTTAAGAAATATATCCAACTCCTTCTTGAATATATTTAATGAATTGACCTCAACTGCCTTCTCTGGTAGAGAATTCCACAGGTTCACCACTCTCTGGGTGAAGAAATTCCTCCTCATCTCTGTCCTAAATGGCTTACCCCTTATCCTTAGACTGTGACCCCTGGTTCTGGACTCCCCCGCCATTGGGAACATCCTTCCTGCATCTAGTCCTGTTAGAATTTTATCACTTTATAAGTTTCAAAGCACAAATTTAAAGTAATCACGATAAGAATTAATGGGGAGCTTATAGAAAACAATTTATTTGCACAGTGGGAGGTGAGGCTGTGGAATTCCCTGCCACAAACTGTTATGTAAGAGGAGTCCATAAATGGTTCCCAGAGGGAATTGGATAGTTGGCGGTAAAAGAGGAACATTAAAAGTTACGAAGAGAGTAAGATTAGACCAAGGGTAGTGAAACACCAACTCCGACTTGATGGGCCAAATGGCCTGTTTTCTGGAACATTATGATTCTATGAAATAACATTCCACAAATGTTCTGACTTTTTGTTAATTCTTTTCCCCTCTCTCTTTCTCTTGTTTTGTAGGGAGAGTATGACGACCTTGTGGTGCATGGATGTTAATGGAAGATCATAAAATTCTGATATCCTGCTGTATGACGTATTTAAACATTAAAGTTGTAGCATTAAAGTGGCTCCGTTCTACTGTAAAGGAGTGCCGTCATATAGTCCTCTTAACTGTCTTGTAGCCTTGTATTGAACCAATATCTAGGAATGGAGTAGTCTTTATAACCTAGTGTCTGAAAATAGGGATTTGTGGTTTGAATGTAACTGGTTGCCACCCAGATGTCTATCACAGGGGAACCCAACACGGATGCCAATCGGGTGAGACAGACAACAGGTACTGGAGTTGGGCAGCATGGAGTGGGCACAGTGTGATCTGGGGCAGAGGGGTGTACCAGGCAAACATGGGAGAAGGTGCTTTTAGTCCCGAGTGTTGAACCTGAATGAAGGGGGGCCACGGGGTGGGGGAGGAGAGAAGGGATCATCGCTGTTATTTTTTTAAAGTTTGTAGTTCTGCTGCCGCTCGCGCACTGCAGCAATCCTCTGTCGGGAGGCATAGTTAACCTGCAGCCAGGCTTCCATCGGTGTCGTTCTTAACTAGAGGTAAGCGAGAGAGAGACTCCTGACGCAAGCTTTTTTAAAAAAAAAAAAAAATCTTGCATCGCTCCTTTGCCACAGCTACCCCGACAAGGAACAGAAGTTTTTCGGCGTGTTTTTGGAGAATTTCCAAAGTTGACTCACAGGCAAGCTCCTGAACTTCTGAACTTTATGCTGAATGAATGCTGACTGGGTTTCTATTCCCTGCATGAACTTCCCGGCAATATTTGCCCAGTTACCAAAAAAAAAATAGATGGGGGTAGAGAGAGTCATTATTCAGAGAATCATAGAATAGTCCAGCACAGAAGGAGGCCATTCGGCCCATCGAGTCTGCGCCGGCTCTTTCGAAGAGCAATCCAGTTAGTCCCACTCCCCCGCTCTTTCCCCATATCCCTGCAATTTTTTTCTCCTTCAGGTATTTATCCAATTCCCTTTTGAAGGCTGCTATTGAATCTGTATCCACCACCCGATCAGGTTGCAACATATTCGACTGCACTAAAGCAGGTTAACTAACTACAGGAAACTCTCGATTTACCGGCACCTAAACTAACCGGAAATCTCTGTTAACCGGCAAAATTCAGGAGTAGGTTCAGGTAAGTTTTACTTCATATTAGTGGCAGTTCCTGGATCTGTGGCTGTGTAACTGGGGTTCCTGCACTTGTTGCTAAGCAACAGGGACACTTGGTCTGTGGCCGGAGTTCCTGCACATGTTGCTAAGCAACAGGGAAGCCTGGATTTGTTGCTGTGTGCGGAGCTCTCGTACCTTTTAACTATACCTCTCTGTAATCCGGACTTTTTGATAAACCGGCACCACGCCGGTCCCATTGGTGCCGGATAATAAAGAGTTTCCTGTAGTTGCATTTGGAATCATACTTGCTGGCCAAACAAGGGCAGCAGAGGCTTATATATTGCTGGCCACTTGGAGAATACCGATCATGTTAGTGTAGGATCTCATCGTTCATCATAATTGGAGGAAGATTTTGTGATTCAACAGTCGAAATTACTTTTGAATTTTCCCTTTCACCATCTACGGCTGTGTTGGATAAGGATACGTGATGCGCTGGGGTAGGGTGAGGAGGGGAAACAAATAAGTAAAGCCGCAAAACAAAATTCGTTTTCTGGTTTCATAAAAGCAAATAGTAATTCATGCTAAACATTGATCGGACTTGCAACGGAACACGTGGACTATCGTCATTTAAGAACATTTATATATGTTTTAATATTTAAGACACAGCCCTAAACCGTGGCCTCAATAGCTTTGTTTTCCCACTGAGGTGGTGGGGTTGTCGGAAGCTCCTTTTTTGAAAGTACATCATTGGTGAAAGAGGAGAGAGAGCTGTACTGTTGGAGGGGGAATCTATTCACTCTTTCCTTGCCCTCATTCCCACTGAACTTTTAATGCAGTTTTACACAGTCAGTCAATGTGCCCAGTTGGAGACCCACAACCTACGAGCACCAAACCCTTAAGGTTTTGTCTTCGGTGTGCTGCTGGTCCCTTGTTGAAGGCCTGAGTTTTGTGTTGTCCCGGGAGAACTTGGAGAGCAGCAGTCCAGAGGTTTGGAACCCACCTCCTTAAGCTGCCGGTTCGTTGATGGCAAATCATCAAGATAATATGGGTGTCAAAAACCCACGCTGGCCCATTCGGGCAAATGCAAACACCTTGCAAGCGAATGTGGAGGGACGGCGTTCCTCGCAATCTGGTTAATAGTAGTAGATTTGGAAGAGGTTTATTTTTTTTTGCCTTTCGGAACCTCCTCCCATCCTCCTCTCCGTGTTCAGAAAATAATCCGGAGATGTGCCACCAAAGTCTCTGCCTTGCTGCCGTCTAATCAGCTGCTCAGAGATGTTCTGCAGTTACTGGGAGTACTCGCCCCCACCCCCCCCCGGTAGTTTTTGTCCTCCTAGCTGCAGGGAAGCCTCTGGATTCGGCTTGACATTTTGCCTACGGCAGACGAGATGGCAAAGATTGGTAGCTGACAGTTTGACACTCTCCAGTGCGACTTGTTACAAGAGTATATAACCAGTTCAAGCTTCAGGTTGAAAGAAATGCCTATTGAGTGCGCAATGTACACTCCTCAAATAGCACGAGTGAAATACGATCAGAGCTCCTCAGTTTATACAAACGTCATTCATCGAATTCCTTTGAAACTAAATGGAAAGCTGGCGTATTATTTAGAAAACCTAGGGGGAAAAAATCTTGTCTTATGCTGTAACGATATTTGATCACTCTTTTATTTAAACATTTAAGATTGAAACTGCCTGTATAAATATGTAGAATGGAAATCATGTATGTAAACAATTGCCTGTAACGGTGTAGTTGCAGTCTTTGTCCTGCATGTGGTGCTGGTTTCTGAAGTCTCTTCAAACTCCATCACCATCTTGTATATTAAAAAAAAAACTGAATTTGTGGGCAATGTCCTGGACAATTACCAGTATCAAAGGTTTCATTAGAAACCTATCGTGACATTTTGGCCTGTATTAATTATTGTTTTCTATTTTATTTTATATTGCAGTTATTTTCTGTTACAACATGCATTTTTTTACGTTGTATATGTACAGAATGCCTGCTTCAGTGTAGATGTTCCAGAGCTACAAAACGATGATAGTGTCATATGGGCATCCCTGGGGCTAAGCAGGGCTGGGTTTTTTAAAGTGTACAGCTATGGCTTTTTTGCTAGAGTTTTGTATTTTAATTGTACCTTTTACTTTCTTTATTGTAACTACACACCAGGTAATCAGTGTGTTGCTTGCCTCACAGACAGATGTAACCACTTAGAATAACCGGCACTTTTTCTTTTTAAAAAAAAACTGACAAATAAACGTTTGCAAGTATTACTGTTTTAAAAAAAAATGCAGACTCGTTTTGGTGCTGTTGTGCACGAAAATAATGAGCACAGTCTATTTGCTTTCTTTCTCGGCAGTAGCACTCTCACGTGGTGAGTTAAATTCCCACTGCAGAGCTTTTAGCCCATAATCCAGGCTGACACTCCAGGCAGTACTGAGGGAGCGCCGCACGGTCGGAGGTGCCGTCTTTCGCATGTGACGTTAAACCGAGGCCCCGTCTGCCCCCTCAGGTGGACGTAAAAGATCCCACGGCCATTATTTTGAAGAAGAGCAGGGGAGTTCTTCCCGGTGTCCTGGGGCCAATATTTATCTCTCAGCCACCATCACTGAAACAGATTATCTGGTCATTATCACATTGCTCTTTTCCCTGCTCTGTGACATATTCTGCAATAAAACTATTATGAGGCTGTCATCGCATTTAGCCTCGCAAATAGAACTTTGATGTCACCTCCCAACCCCCACAGTTACTTTTGGAAACTCGTTTTGTAATTTATCCTTCTATTACCAGATACAGGAAACTTTTGATTTACCGGCACCTAAATAACCGGAAATCTCGGTTAACCGGCAAAATTCAGGAGTAGGTTCAGGTAACTTTTATTACTTGCCTTCCTCCATCTGTTGCTGTGCAAGGGTGTGGCTGCAGCTGTTGCTAAGCTACAGAGACGCTTGGAACTTGTGTCCATTGTTCTGAACTTGTTGCTAAGCAACAGGGTTGGTTGCTTTATACGGAGCTCTCAGCTCTCCGTATCTTTTACTATAGCTTCCGGTTATCCGGAATTTTTGATGAACCGGCACCACGTCGGTCCCGTCCGTGCCGGATTTTTAAAAAGTTTCCTGTAATTGGGATTTAAACCAGTGGGACTTCCCGTGGCAGTGCGGGCGTGACAGACCATCGTAAAATTGCAAACATTTGGGTGACGAGCAACAACTTTGTGTTTTCAAACTTTTGAATTAAAAAAAAAAAAAAAAAATTTTTTTTTTTTTAATAAAAGATTTCGAATTGCATAAATGAAAACTGTATCCACTAATTTTTAATGCTGGAGATGTGAGAAGAAAACCAAAAGTGTTGGAATTACACAGCAGGTTTGTCGGCACCTGAAGAAGCGGCAGTTTGGATGGGGGCCCTTTGTCAGGTTGTTTCTGCTGAAGGTGCCCCACCCCAAATATTAACTTTCCTTTTTTTTCCCCCCCCTTTCAGATGCTGATTGAACTGCTGTGTGTTTTCTAACATTTTGTTTTTTCTTAATTAAAAATTGTTTGTAATTCACGTGAGTTCCCTATCTCGGTCATGCCACCACAGCAAGGCGCAGAAGCAGAGCCAGGCCCTTCCCTGTAGGAGGAAGCAAAAATTGGTTGGAGAACGTGCTGTTACAACAGTGACTACATAAGAGCATAAGGAGTAGGCCATTCGGCCCCTCGAGCCTGCTCCGCCATTCAATAAGATCATGGCTGATCTTTGACCTTAGCTCCACTTTCCTGCCCGATCTCCATATCCCTCGATTCCCCTAGAGTCAAAAAAATCTAGCGATCTCAGCCTTGAATGTACTCAATGACTCAGCATCCACATCCATCTGGGGTAGAGAATTCCAAAGATTCACAACCCTTTGAGTGAAGAAATTCCTCATCAGTCTTAAATGACCGACCCCATATCCTGAGACTATGCCCCCTAGTTCTAGACTCCAGCCAGGGGAAACAACCTCTTGGCATCAACCCTGTCAATCCACCTTAATGTTTCAATGAGATCACTTCTCATTCTTCTAAACCCCAGAGAGTATAGGTCCAATCTACTCACTCTCACCTCATAGGACAACCCTCCCATCCCAGGGATCAATCTAGTGAACCTTTGTTGCACCTCCTCTAAGGCAAGTATGTCCTTTCTCAGATAATGAGACCAAAACTGTGCAGAGTACTCCAGCTGTGGTCTCGCCAAGACCCTGTGCAATTGTAAGACTTCCTTACTCTTATACTCCAACCCCCTTGCAAACAAAGGCCAACATGCCATTTGCCTTCCTAATTGCTTGCTGTACCTGCATGCTAACTTTGTGTTTCCTGTACGAGGACACCCAAATCTCTCCAAGCACCAACATTTAATAGTTTCTCACCATTTAAAAAATAATGGCTCAGAAATTAGGTTCGGGGGCTTGCCGCACGTGCAAGCCCCCGATGTGCACTTACCCGGCGCGCCGACAGCTGAAGCCTGGGCCTGCTTGGAATTCCTGTCACTGGCCTGGTTCAGCTGTCGGCGCGCTGTGCTTGCCTGATCCAGCAGCGTAGTTAGTGCGATGTGCCGGCTGGGATCAGGTGAGCACTGGGCAGCCAATCAGGGGAGGGAAAACTTCATTCATGAGTTTGATAGTAAGGCAGCACGGTGGCATAGTGGTTAGCACTGTTGCCTCACAGCGCCAGGGACCCGGGTTCGAATCCGGCCTCGGGTGACTGTCTGTGTGGAGTTTGCACATTCTCCCCGTGTTTGCGTGGGTTTCCTCCGGGTGCTCCGGTTTCCTCCCACAGTCCAAAGATGTGCGGGTTAGGTTGATTGGCTATGATAAAAATTGACCCTTAGTGTTAGGGGGATTAAATACGTGGGGTTATGGGGATAGGGTGGGATATGTGTTGATGTAGGGGTTACGGGGATCGGGTGGGATATGTGTCGGTGCAGGCTCGATGGGCCGAAATGGCCTCTATCTGCACTGTGGGGTTTCTGTGATTCATGAAAATTACGGGCGCCCAACACACTACTTAAACTTTAAATAATTTTTTTTTTAAATCCTACTAATTAAATGAACTATAAATAACTTTAAAAAAACTATTTTAAACAATTATTCAAATTTTTGAAAAAAATAATTTTTTTAAAAATCGGGTCTAAAAATACACTTACCTTACTGTAAAGTCCTTAAAAACAATAAAGCTGTGGAAAAAATGTTACAATTTTAAATAATAGACCACTTACCTTAAAGAATCAAGTCCCCGAAGTACTGGGCCAATCTATTTTTCTATTCTTCCTACCAAAGTAAATAACCTCACATTATACTCCATCTGCCACCTTATTGCCCACTCACTTAACCTGGTTATATCCCTTTGCAGGCTCTTTGTGTTCTCCTCACAGCTTACTTTCCCACCTAGCTTTGTATCGTCAGCAAACTTGGATGCATTGCACTCAGTCCCTTTATCTCTGGTCATTAATATAGATTGTAAATAGCTGAGGCCCCAAGCACTGATCCTTGCGGCACCCCACTAGTTACAGCCTGCCAACCGGAAAATGACCCGTTTATCCCTGCTCTCTGTTAACCAATCCTCTCTCCCTGCTAATCTATTACAACCCCCCCCACCCCACCCCCACACCACCCACCCCCCCCACCCACACCACCCCACCCCACCCCCCCCCCACACACCCCCCCCACACCCCCCCCCCACCACCCCACCCCACCCCCCCCAACACCACCCCACCACCCCCCCCACCACCCCCCCCCCACCACCACCACCACCCCCCCCCCCCCACCACCCCCCCCCCACCACCACCACCACCCAATACAATACAATACAATACAAATCGCTTTATTGGCATGATAAGGTACATCTTATGTTGCCAAAGCATCAAAATACATTTATGGTTGAACACATAAACGTGGTTCCATTCATACAGTGTATAAACAGGTATATCCCTGAGTTTATAAATATACATTCGCCTTGTTTATATATACTCTTGTCTTAGTTTACTGGTTGTCCCTCTGTTCATGGCAAGCTGTAACATAGTGTGCCGCCAGTGTTACACAGCTTCTCTCCTCCCCCAGTAGGAATGGGAGTTTTTGGTTGTCAGTCAGATTTCTGAATTCAGGGCATATTTGTGAGAATTTTTGGTAGAAATTCTCTCTGATGCCCTGATATTTTCCACAGGCTGTGAGGAAGTGCATCTCTGTCTCAACTACTCCCTGACTGCAGTGAGAGCATATCCTGTCTTCTCTTGGCAGCCTGGTCTGCCTGTGTCTGCCTTTTTCGATCGCTAGGCTATGTTCGCTAAGTCTGTACCTTGTCAAGGTTCTTCTCAGTTTGTTATCCTTTACCATGGTCAGGTAATCAGCTATGTTGTATTGTCTGTTTAGGGCCAAGTAGCAATTGAGTTTGCTTTGGGTTTTTGTTGTTTCTGCCCAATATGACATATTTTTCCTTTTGCTTAGCGACGATTGTGTTGGGTCGAATTCTTTGTGTTACCCTGTCACTGTCCTGGGACTGGTTATTGTTAGTATTGTTATTAGTTACTTTATTGAGTCCCAGGACTAGTTGACTGAGGGTATTCTTCTTTATGGTCAGCTCTTGGCATTTCAGGGCGTCGTAGTGATAGCATTGGGGGTTGCTCATTTGTAGGTGATTCCAAAATTTGGTGGCTCTTTTTTGGATAGTGATTATTAATGGGTATTGGCCTAGTTCCGCCCTGCATGCGTTGTTTACTGTTTTCCTTTGAGTCCGGAGGATACTTTTACAGAATTCCGCATGTAGGATCTCAATTGGGTGTTTGTCCCATTTTGCAAAATCTTGTTGTGTTAGTGGTCCCCAGACCTCACTGCCATAGAGTGCAATTGGTTCAATTACTGATTTGAAAATTTTGAGCCAAATGCTAATTGGGATTTCTATTTGGATTGATTTTTTGATGGCATAGAAAGCCCTTCTTGCTTTCTCTTTCAGTTCATTCACAGCCAGTTTGAAGTTTCCCGTAGAACTGATTTTTAAGCCCAAGTATGTGTAGTGAGTGGTTTGTTCAATTTTGGTTGTTTCTACTGTGAAATTTATTGTGGGTCCATGTTGTTTGGATCTTTGCTGGAACACAAGGACTTTGGTTTTTTGGGGATTTATTGTCAGGGCCCAAGTCTGGCAGTACGACTCCAGCAGGTCCAGGTTCTGCTGTAGACCCTCCTTAGTTGGTGACAGCAGAACCAGGTCGTCGGCATAGAGGAGGAATTTAACCTTGGATTCATATAGGGTGAGGCCGGGTGCTGTAGATTGTTCAAGTAGTTTTGCCAATCCATTAATGTAAATATTAAAGAGTGTCGGTGAGATTGGCGAGCCCTGCGTCAACCCCCCGCCCCTGTGGGAAGTATTTTGTTTGTTTGTCTCCAATTTTAACTGCACATTTATTGTTTGTATACATTGATTTAATTACATCATATGTTTTCCCTCCTACCCCGCTTTCGATAAGTTTCAGGAATAAACCGTCATGCCAGATGGAGTCGAAAGCCTTCTGGAAATCTACAAAGCATGCGTAGATTTTGCTTTTGTTATGGTGAACGTGTTTGTCAATTAGGGTCTGTAGGGTGAAGATATGATCGGATGTTCTATAGTTTGGCAGGAATCCAATTTGGCTTTTACTCAAGACATTGTGCTCTTCAAGGAAGTTTATAAGTCTTTTGTTTATGATACTACAGAATACCTTCCCCAGGTTACTGTTTACACAGATGCCTCGATAGTTGTTTGGGTCGATTTTGTCCCCACTTTTGTATATGGGTGTTATGAGTCCTTTGTTCCAGATGTCAGGGAAATAACCGACACTCAGAACCAAGTTGAAGAGTTTTAGGATAGCCAGTTTCAGTTTGTCGTCTGCGTGTTTAATCATCTCGTTTAGTATGCCGTCTGTCCCGCAAGCTTTTCCTGGTCGCAGGTCCTTGAGTTTTTCAAGAAGTTCTTTTTCTGTTATTATGGCGTCTAGCGGGTTTTGGTTATCTTTTATGGCCATTTCAAGCTTTTCAAGTTTTTTGCGTATTTGGTGTTGCTCTGGTCCTAGTGTGTTTTTCTGGTATAATTTTTCAAAGTGGTTTACCCATGTGTCCCCATTTTGAATGGACAAATCGTCGTGTTGTTTTTTGTGTAGTGTTTTCAAGTTGTCCCAGAAACAATTCGACTCAATGGATTCCTCCATGGAGCTGAGTGTATTCTTAATAAATTGCTCTTTTTTGGTCCTGAGTGTGTTTCTGTATTGTGTTAGCGTCTGACAATAAGTAAGGCGTAATTCCTCGTTTTCTGGATGTCTGTGTTTTTGGTTTGATAGTTTTCTAAGTTTTTTCCTCATGTTATGGCAATCATGGTCAAACCATTTTTCATAGTTTTTTGTTTTGGGTTTGTTCTTGCGAGCTTTCAAGTTTGCATTTGTTGCCAAATTATCAAAAATATTGTTTAGTTTACTAACTGCCCGGTTTACGCCTTCTTTATTGTGAGTGTATATGTTATCCAGAAAGGTGTCTAAGAGAGCTTGAGTTGATGCATTGCTAATTGTTTTCTGGTATTTTTCCGTGTCATTTTTGGCCCATCTGTACGATTTTTTGGTGTTGTACAGTTTACTGGGTTGTGTTTCTATGTTGTTTGTTTCTGTCTTTTTGAGAAACATAGTAATTTGGCTGTGATCTGACAGTGTTGTTTGTGGTTTGACTGTGAATGCTCTGAAAGAGGATGGGTCCAAGTCTGTAATCATATAGTCTACTGTGCTGCAGCCAAGAGGTGAGCAGTAGGTCGATCTTCCTAGGAGGTCTCCTATGAACCTACCATTGACAATGTACAGACCCAGGTTTCGACAGAGCTGTAGTTACCCCCCCCCCACCACCCCCTACAGAAATGCAAGTTTTTTAAATTTATTTTTCTCAAAAGCGTGATGAATGTTTGAAATAATCAAGTATCAGTTAAAGAAATTAGTGTGTTTAAATTCCAGTTGGATGCTAGGGTGGGGTGAGTCAGGGTCCTAGGGGGCCGAGTTGAATGGGCTCCGCCCACCCACCTTTCTTGTTCGGTTCTTAAAGCACCTGATTTGCACTTTTAACATTTTCAGTCTCACCTTGATTACATTGTAGTTGCTGATAAAAGTTGGAATTTCCGATCTTGCAATTGCATAACAGTAACTCAGCTCAACTGATGACTCAACATCTGAAAAAGAAATCGAGAATTCCAAGTCATTTAAATTAAAATAACTCCGGTCGTTAAGTCATTTAAGTGAATCCTTTCTCTCCCTGTCCCGGATTATTGTCGCAATTGCAGCCCAAACTCACCTTGATTCCGAAAGGCTCGTGACTTGTACTGATGACAGCAAGTTTAATTACCTGAAGTCACCTGCGCTGTGACTGTGAGCGATTAGGCAACGGGAAATACCTGAAATACCTTGCTGTTGAATCACTGACTGGTGGCTCCCAATGGCATGTAGGACATTCCGTTCAAAGGACATGGTCCCCAAACAGGAATCGGTGTCCAGTAACTTTGCTTTGCCCAGCTTAGAAGGGTGTGGTGGTACCCTTGTCGATGGGAAAAGGCCCTTTACCATTCATCCCCATGTAGTATTTTAATTCTAATCAAAGCGTCTAATGTATTTTTGAATCACCCCCCCCCATTTTTTTCCAACACAAATGCGGCCAAGAAAACCTCATTTGTTTTCGTGAAAGCCATCCGTTGGGATCCAACTGCACTTCGCCTGACCAATTATCCCAAACATTTTGCATGTTGAATCCTTCTTCAATATTTGTGTTAATTATATCTTCCCTAATTTATGTCCTCTGGGCTCCATTGGTCTGGCTCACCTCTCTCTACCATTTATTTCAGACTTCACACGCCTCTTGCTGGTGGTGGGTGAGGGAGTGCTTTGTGCAAACTGTGTGGTGGTATCATAGAAACATAGAAGATAGGAGCAGGAGGAGGCCATTCGGCCCCTCGAGCCTGTTCCACCATTCAATGAGATCATGGCTGATCATCCAAATTCAGTACCCTGTCCCTGCTTTCTCCCCATATCCCATGATCCCTTTAGCCTTAAGAACTATATCTAACTCCTTCTTGAATATATTTAATGAATTGGCCTCAACTGCCTTGTGTGGTAGAGAATTCCACAGGTTCACCACTCTCTGGGTGAAGAAATTCCTCCTCATCTCAGTCCTAAATGGCTTACCCCTTATCCTTAGGCTGTGACCCCTGGTTCTGGACTCCCCGCCATTGGGAACATCCTTCCTGCATCTAGTCTGTCTAGTCCTGTTAGAATTTTATACGTTTCAATGAGCTCCCCTCTCAATCTTCTAAACTCCAGTGAGTACAAGCCCAATCTCTCCTCATACGTCATTCCTGCCATCCCAGGTATCAGTCTGGTGAATCTTCGCTGCACTCCCTCCATGGCAAGAACAGCCTTCCTCAGATAAGTAGGACTGGAAGGTGGTCGAAAAAGGGTTTGAGTGAAAGCATATCCCACGGGATAGTTGTGTTTACCCCCCCCCGGATTGGGGTAGATTGCGTTCTGCCGCCTCGCAAGGCTTTTGAGTTTTGCAAGCCAATGTCAGAGTCCATACCTGATGACGAAGGGTCCCAGACCTGAAACGTTAACGCTTGTGTCTCTCTCCACGGATGCTGCCTGGCCTGCTGAGTGTTTCCAGCATTTTCTGTTGTTATTTCAGATTTCCAGTATCTGCAGTGTTTCGCTATTGTATCAGAGTCCATACTGTTGGGAATGGCCAGCCGCAGAGATGAATTCAGAAGAACTCTGCGCTCCAGGAAAGGAAATGTACTGTGTTTGCCACTTTTAAAACGTGGTACTGTAATGCCTTAATGGCTCTCTTACTACAGCGGGGAGATGGAATGAGCCTCCAAGTGGTTACAGGTGTAAGACTTCTGAAGGTGGATGGCTTATTTATGGTGTTTTTAACATTCACCTTTGACCCTCTGAGACCTTTCACGTGTCAGCCAGTGGCTCAGTGGACAGCACTCTCTCTCACTTCTGAGTCAGAAGGTCGTGGGTTCGAGTCCCCACTCCAGAGACTTGAGCACAAAAATCTGGGCTGACACTCCCAGTGCAGTGCTGAGGGAGTGCTGCACTGTTGGAGGTGCCGTCTTTCGGATGAAATGTTAAACCGAGGCCCCGTCTGCCCTCTCAGGTGGATATAAAAGATCCCACGGCCACTATTTCGAAGAAGAGCAAGGGGAGTTCTCCCTGGTGTCCTGGGGCCAATATTTATCCCTCAACCAACATCACTAAAAACAGATGATCTGGTCATTATCACATTGCTGTTTGTGGGAGCTTGCTGTGTGCAAATTGGCTGCCACGTTTCCTACATTACAACAATGACTACACTTCAAAAAGTACTTCATTGGCTGTAAAGCGCTTTGGGACGTCTGGTGGTTGTGAAAGGCGCTATAGAAATGCAAGTTTTTCTTTTTCAGTACTTGTTGCACTTGTTCTTTGTATAGTGAATCCAATAAATGGGATTAAAACCTTAAACTGCTGCTTTTCCCTCCCCCCAATACTCTCCTATCCTGAAAGCAGTGACTCCCAGATGTCCAACTCCATGTGTGTTGCACCGGCACCTTATCCACCCACTTAAACATCAAACCCCGGGCCGTGGCTGCAGTGTGTCCCATCTACAAGATGCGCTGCAGCTCCGCTCTAATCCTCCCACCAATTACTTTAAATCTGTGCCCCCTGGTTATTGAACTCATTGACCTGTACGTTTCGGGCTTTAGAAACATAGAAACGTAGAAGATAGGAGCAGGAGTAGGCCATTCGGCCCCTCGAGCCTGTTCCGCCATTCAATGAGATCATGGCTGATCATCCAAATTCAGTACCCTGTCCCTGCCTTCTCCCCATATCCCTTGATCCCTTTAGCCTTAAGAAATATATCTAACTCCTTCTTGAATATATTTAATGAATTGGCCTCAACTGCCTTCTGTGGTAGAGAATTCCACAGGTTCACCACTCTCTGGGTGAAGAAATTCCTCCTCATCTCTGTCCTAAATGGCTTACCCCTTATCCTTAGACTGTGAACCCTGGTTCTGGACTCCCCCGCCATCGGGAACATCCTTCCTGCATCTAGTCTGTCTAGTCCTGTTAGAATTTTATAAGTTTCAATGAGATCCCCTCTCATTCTTCTAAACTCCAGCGAATATAAGCCTAATCGACCCAATCTCTCTCCATATGTCATTTCTGCCATCCCAAATATCAGTCTGGTGAATCTTCGCTGCACTCCCTCCATGGCAAGAACATCCTTCCTCAGATAAGGTGACCAAAACTGCACACAATAGTCAAGGTGTAGTCTCACCAAGGCCCTGTACAACTGCAGCAAGACATCCTTGCTCCTGTACTTGAATCCTCTCGCTATGAAGGCCAACATACCATTTGCCTTCTTAACCGCCTGCTGCACCTGCATGCTTACCTTCAGCGACTGGTGCACAAGGACACCCAGGTCTCGTTGCACTTCCCCTTTTCCCAATCTATTGCCGTTCAGATAATAATCTGCCTTCCTGTTTTTGCCACCAAAGTGGATAACCTCGCATTTATCCACATTATACTGCATCTGCCATGAATCTGCCCAATCACCCAACCTGTCCAAATCATCCTGGAGTTTCTCGGCATCCTCCTCACAGCACACACGCCCACCCAGCTTTCTGTTGAAACAGGACCACCCCCCCCATCTTCCTCCGAAATAAAACGACAATTTAAAAACAACCTGGGCACTACATCAACTATAGATCAACAGGACGTCAGTTCAAACTGATAAAGGGAAAGTTCTGCACCGATAGAGAACCATGCGCGCAGTTTTGGGCTCCACACTATAGGAAGGATGTTGAGGCAATAGAGAGGGCACAGCGCAGATTCACTGCCTGGTATGAGAAAATATAAATCTGAATACAAATTGGCATCTTGTATATGGATTAAAAAAAAAGCTTAGATTCATCAATGGACTATGAACAAAGCCATGAACAATTTATTAATTTTTTTAAATGATTAAAGTAGAGCTCAGAGCAGTTTATTTGCATGTTAAGTTCCTTTTTATTACGAGCTTATTTTATCCATTGAACAATCAACTGTTCCCTTGTGAGCGTTGCTGCAAATGTTTTTGAATTGCAAACAGAATACAAGGTGTTTAAAGTGGGTTAAGCGAGTGGGGGAGGGCAGAGGATTTTTTTTTTAAACAAGCTGGCCCAGTTTTCTTTCTTGAAGGGTAGGTCTCCCTGGACTTGCCTTCCTGCGTTCTTAAGTTTGTCGAGCTTTGTTTAAATGCAGTTTTCTTGGGATCGGTGAAGGAGCGTTATTCTCTATCCGCAACGTCCGACAAATGCTTTTCAATCTCTGTCTCACTGAGGCTCCTGTGAAGAAAAAAAATGAAGAATTTCTGGGTCATGACGAATGTCGCATCTGTCACGGCTGCAGTGACGCTCAAACAATGTTGAAGCTTCTCACGGCTCTCCCATCTACCCCCCTCCAGCCCCCAACCCAAGCAAACCTTTCCGCTTGTGGGGGGTAATCCAAAAACCAGGGGGTCATAAACAATGTTCCCTTTAATTTTTTTGGGGGGTGCACGGTCCCTTTAACGGGCTGCGTGGCCCATTCAAATTTCACGCCCGCGCGCGTGGTTTTTCTGTTGCAAAGCCAGTGAGCGGCCTGTGTGGGACCACGCAGCTGGGCGGCAACGTTGGTTGCGATGCCCTTCACGGTCGAACGGCCGGCTGACATTCACCGTCTCGGCTCGCACGCGGAAGAGCGGCCACCCAGTCAGGTACCGATGGGAGGCAGAGGGCTGCGGAAACGGAACCCATCCTGACGTAGGAAAACTACTAGGCACTTGGTCTAAGCGTTAAACAAAGCTTTAATCAACTGTTTTACAACATGGAGGTCTAGTTGTGTCCTTCACTAGTTCCTGTTAAGAATGTCCTGCGCAAGCTGGGTCCGTGCCCGAGTAGTTATACTCTCCCTGGACAGCGCCACCCGTAGGCTGCTCAGCATTATTTCATAAGTCTTTCTTTCATGAATGACTGATTCATGCCACATCCCATATCAGCACCATCGGGGGGAGGGGGGTAGCATTTTTTCAAAACGGCACAGATAACGTAACCCTGTAGATCAGCTCCCTCTCAAACCAACTGCACTTAAGTTGGCTTCCACTGGCACACAGTTTACCTTTAATCAGTGTGTGTGGAGGCTTTGGGCTGGATTTTCTCAGCCCCGAGGAGGCGGGTATGGGGGCGGGACTGCTGGGAAAGTTGCAGAATTTGGGGGCGGGTGGCAAACCTGCCCCCAACCCTTCTACGTGCCCTCTTGCCAGGAGGCAGGAAGCTGTCCTGCCCCGGGTTCCGTCTCCTTGGAGGCGGGAAGGGATTAAAGCCTATTACAGGAAACTTTCGATTTACCGGCACCTAAATAACCGGAAATCTCGGTTAACCGGCAAAATTCAGGAGTAGGTTCAGGTAAGTTTTATTACTTGCCTTCCTTGATCTGTTGCTGTGCAAGGGTGTGGCTGCAGCTGTTGCTAAGCTACAGAGACGCTTGGAACTTGCGACCATTGTTCTGAACCTGTTGCTAAGCAACAGGGTTTGTTGCTTTATACGGAGCTCTCAGCTCCGTATCTTTTACTATGGCTTTCGGTTATCCGGAATTTTTGATGAACCGGCACCACGTCGGTCCCTTCGGTGCCGGATAAAAAAAAGTTTCCTGTAACTGCCGGAGTCCCCGACATCTCCATTGTAGAGATCACAGACTGGCTGTTGCATCCTCCGATCCAACAGCCAGCTGATTTTTGCAAAGTAGAAAGGTTTGATGAGTCCTGAACACAAAGTCTCATCAAACTGCACAGAATGTCAGTGTTTGACAGCTTCACAGAGCTGTCAAACGATGACAGTTCTTCTTTCAAAAGTTCTTGACAGATGACACGTCATACGTTGACATGGTCTGTCACTGACGTCCCCCTAATTGGCCTGCTGAGCCCGCCGGGTGGGCTTAACAAGGTCAATCAAGGGAAAATCTCGCTGGTTGGCCAGAAGCTGATGGAGGCGGGACTGAAACCCGACAAGTGGGAGACCCGCCTCCAAAAGCTTCCCATTCAGAAAATCCAGCCCATGTCTCCTCCCTAACTAGAATGATACCGGGCCTTTTAGAGGGTTCAATTATGAGGATAGGTTGCATAGACTAGGCTTGTATCTCCTTGAGTATAAAAAATGAAGGGGTGATCAAATTGAGGTGTTTATGTTTTATTAAAAGATTTGATAGGGGAGATAGAGAGAAACCAGGGAGTCCAGAACCAGGGGTCACAGTCTAAGGATAAGGGGTAAGCCATTTAGAACTGAGATGAGGAGGAATTTCTTCACCCAGAGAGTGGTGAACCTGTGGAATTCTCTACCACAGAAGGCAGTTGAGGCCAATTCATTAAATATATTCAAGAAGGAGTTAGATATAGTTCTTAAGGCTAAAGGGATCAAGGGATATGGGGAGAAGGCAGGGACAGGGTACTGAATTTGGATGATCAGCCATGATCTCAATGAATGGCGGAGCAGGTTTGAGGGGCCGAATGGCCTACTCCTGCTCCTATCTTCTATGTTTCTATGTAAACTATTTCCTCTGGTGGGGGGAGTCCAGAACAAGGGGGCTTAACCTTAAAATTAGAGCCAGGCCGTTCAGGGTGATGTCAGGAAGCACTTCTTCACACAAAGGGTGGTGGAAATCTGGAACTCTCTCCCCCAAAAAGCTGTTGAGGCTGGGGGTCAAATGAAATGTCAAAACTGAGATTGATAGATTTTTGTTGGGTAAGGGTATTAAGGGTTACGGAACCAAGGCGGGTGGATGGAGTTAAGATACAGATCAGCCCTGATCCGACTGAATGCGGAACAGGCTCAAGGGGCTGAATGGCCTCCTCCTGTTCCTGTGTAACAGGCTCGAGGGGCTGAATGGGCCTCCTCCTGTTCCTGTGTAACAGGCTCGAGGGGGCTGAATGGGCCTCCTCCTGTTCCTGTGTAACAGGCTCAAGGGGCTGAATGGCCTCCTCCTGTTCCTGTATGACAGGCTCGAGGGGCTGAATGGGCCTCCTCCTGTTCCTGTGTAACAGGCTCGAGGGGCTGAATGGCCCTCCTCCTGTTCCTGTGTAACAGGCTCGAGGGGCTGAATGGCCCTCCTCCTGTTCCTGTGTAACAGGCTCGAGGGGCTGAATGGCCTCCTCCTGTTCCTGTGTAACAGGCTCGAGGGGCTGAATGGCCCTCCTCCTGTTCCTGTGTAACAGGCTCGAGGGGCTGAATGGCCCTCCTCCTGTTCCTGTGTAACTGGCTCGAGGGGCCGAATGGCCTCCTGTGTAACTCTTAGTTCACAAACTGATACGGACCTGAACTTGGGATTGTCCACAGTCACCACCCCAACTTCTATCTCTGATGTTTTGAGGTCAAGCGCCAAGACGGTGGACAAACAGGAAATTGCAAGCTGTGGAAAATAAGAGGAAAAATCTAAATTCAAGACAACATCATGTTTTCACAAGAGATCATCGCTGTACTAAGACTCCGTACCCTTCAGGATTTGGCCAGAACATCCTCGCAACAACAACAACTTGCATTTATACAGCGCCTTTAACATAGTAAAACCCTCCAAGGCGCTTCACGGGAGCGATTCTCAAACAAAATTTGACACCGAGCCACTTAAGGAGCTATTAGGATCAAAGTGGTGGTTTTAAGGAGCGTCTTAAAGGAGGAGAGAGAGGTAGAGGGGTGGAGAGGTGGAGGGGCGGAGGGGCAGAGAGGTAGAGGGGTGGAGGGGCGGAGAGGTGGAGGAGTGGAGCGGTGGAGAGGTGGAGGGGCGGAGGGGTAGAGGGGTGGAGGGGCGGAGAGGCGGAGGAGTGGAGCGGTGGAGAGGTGGAGGGGTGGAGGGGTGGAGGAGTGGAGAGGTGGAGGGGTGGAGGAGTGGAGAGATGGAGGGGTGGAGGGGCGGAGAGGTGGAGGGGCGGAGGGGCAGAGAGGTGGCGGGGCAGAGGGGTGGAGAGGTGGCGGGGCAGAGGGGTGGAGGGGCGGAGAGGTGGAGGGGCGGAGGGGCAGAGAGGTGGCGGGGCAGAGGGGTGGAGAGGTAGAGGGGCGGAGGGGCGGAGAGGTGGAGAGGTAGAGGGGCGGAGAGGCGGAGGGGCGGAGAGGCGGAGGGGCGGAGGGGTGGAGAGGTAGAGAGGTGGAGGGGCGGAGGGGTAGAGGGGTGGAGGGGCGGAGAGGCGGAGGAGTGGAGCGGTGGAGAGGTGGAGGGGTGGAGGAGTGGAGAGGTGGAGGGGTGGAGGAGTGGAGAGATGGAGGGGTGGAGGGGCGGAGAGGTGGAGGGGCGGAGGGGCAGAGAGGTGGCGGGGCAGAGGGGTGGAGGGGCGGAGAGGTGGAGGGGCGGAGGGGCAGAGAGGTGGCGGGGCAGAGGGGTGGAGAGGTAGAGGGGTGGAGGGGCGGAGGGGCGGAGAGGTGGAGAGGTAGAGGGGCGGAGAGGCGGAGGGGCGGAGAGGCGGAGGGGCGGAGGGGTGGAGAGGTAGAGGGGTGGAGGGGCGGAGGGGCGGAGAGGTAGAGGGGCGGAGAGGCGGAGAGGTAGAGGGGTGGAGGGGCGGAGGGGCGGAGAGGCGGAGGGGCGGAGAGGTGGAGGGGCGGAGAGGTAGAGGGGTGGAGGAGTGGAGGGGCGGAGAGGTAGAGGGGCGGAGAGGTTGCACACCATTCCCCAGGTCCCAGGGGTGCAGTGAGTGAACTCCGGGGAATCACTTGCTCCTTCACAGCACAGGAGGAGGAGAGAAAAGTAAATGGAGGCCAAGCCACCTTTACGTGTCAGCCCATGGCTCAGTGGTTACCACACTCTCACCTCTGAGTCAGAAGGTCGTGGGTTCAAGTCCCACTCCAGAGACTTGAGCACAAAAATCCAGGCTGACACTCCCAGTGCAGTGCTGAGGGAGTGCCGCACTGTCAGAGGTGCCGTCTTTCAGAGGAGACGTTAAACCGAGGCCCCGTCTGCTCTCTCAGGTGGACGTAAAAGATCCTCTGACACTATTTCGAAGAAGAGCAGGGGGGAGTTCTCCCCGGTGTCCTGGGCCCAATATTTATCCCTCAACCAACATCACTAAAATACAGATGATCCGGTCATTATCATATTGCTGTTTGTGGGAGCTTGCTGTGCACAAATTGGCTGCTGCGTTTCCCACATTACAACAGTGACCACACTTCAAAGTAAGTTCTTCGTTGGCTGTAAAGCACTCTGGGAGGTCCTGAGATTGTGAAAGGCGCTATAGAAATGCAAGTACGATAGCAAAATACTGCAGATGCTGGAAATCCGAAATAACAACAGAAAAAGCTGGAAAAACTCAGCAGGTCAGGGCAGCATCCGTGGAGAGAGAAATGGAGTTAACGTTTCAGGTCGAAGACCCTTCGTCAGAACTGTGAAAAAAGCAGGAAATGGAACAGATTAAAATGCCAGGTCCGTCTCTCTCCTGAGCCCAGGGGCGAGTTGACGTCAGTGGAGATAGGCTCTCATGGTGTTGACGCTGGTCTCGTCATTTCGGCTGTGCTTGTGGTCAATTCAGCTCCCTCGCACCAGCTGGCTCTAAAGTTCCTTCTGGTTGCCTCCCTTGAGGGTGCAGTCAGCGAGCTCGCCAATTAAAACAGAAACCCATTTGAATAATGAAGAACCTTGATTGTTCTTCACACTACTGCTACAAAAATGACTTTCAGGAATTTTTTTTTTGAATGATTAATATTGAAAGGTCGAGCGGCTGGCGGGGGGAGTTGGCAAATTTGACGCCATTCAGAGCGGAATCTGTGACGTTCGATTTCACCCTCCCCCCCACACCAGTCCATGCTGGGGACTAGCAAGAGTCGAACCACCGCCCCTTGACATTCAACGGCCGAATCCCCCACCATCAACATCCTGGGGGTCACCATTGACCAGAAACCTAACTGGACCAGCCACATAAATACTGTGGTAACAAGAGCAGGTCAGAGGCTGGGTATTCTGCGACGAGTGTCTCACCACCTGACTCCCCAAAGCCTTTCCACCATCTACAAGGCACAAGTCAGGAGTGTGATGGAATACTCTCCACTTGCCTGGATGAGTGCAGCTCCAACAACACTCAAGCAGCTCGACACCATCCAGGACAAAGCAGCTCGCTTGATTGGCACCCCATCCACCACCTTAAACATTCACTCACTCCACCACCGGCGTACAGTGGCTGTAGTGTGCACCATCTACAAGATGCACTGCAGCAACTCGCCAAGGCTTCTTCGACAGCACCTCCCAAACCCACGACCTCTTCCACCTAGAAGGACAAGGGCAGCAGGCGCATGGGAACACCACCACCTCCAAGTTCCCCTCCAAGTCACACACCATCCTGACTTGGAAATATATCGGCCGATCCTTCATCGTCGCTGGGTCAAAATCCTGGAACTCCCTCCCTAACAGCACTGTGGGAGCACCTTCACCACACGGACTGCAGCGGTTCAAGAAGGCGGCTCACCACCACCTTCTCAAGGGCAATTAGGGATGGGCAATAAATGCTGGCCTTGCCAGCAACGCCCACATCCCATAAACGAATTTTAAAAAATCCCAGCCATTGGGCTGCGAAGGACCAAAATCAGCCAAGGTTCAGGCGCAGGACATCCGCTTGCTCTGAAGTACACGCTTGCAGTGGGCATCATCAGGCCCCCAAAGCCGCCATCTTTCAATGCCCTGCCAACACGGTCTACCTAGACTCGGGCATGAGGAATGAGCACTTGGGTGAGGCGTCCAGCGGGTTTGTGGAACCCTGCCCCAGAATTAGTCAGTGAGAAACGTGGCTGATTTTTTTACACCCCGCCCCCCCCCCCCCCCCCCCCCACCTCCTTTCAGATGAGATGTTAAACCGAGGCCCCGTCTGCTCTCTCAGGTGGAGGTAAAAGATCCCGCGGCCACTATTTCGAAGAAGAGCAGGGGGGAGTTCTCCCCGGTGTCCTGGGGCCAATATTTATCCCTCAATCAACATCACAAAAACAGATGATCTGGTCATTATCACATTGCTGTCTATGGGAGCTTGCTATGTGTAAATTGGCTGCTGCGTTTCCTACATTACAACAGTGACTACACTTCAAAAAGTACTTCATTGGCTGTAAAGCGCTTTGGGAGGTCCTGAAAGGCGCTATATAAATGCAAGTCTTTCTTTCTTTCTATAGCCCAGGGGCATTGAAACCAAATATACCCCTGTCGTTGTCTCTCTATTTGAGTTCAGTGAACTCAGCACAGTTGAGGGACTACACCTGGGGCCTTTCCACTCAGTGTGATTCAGTAACATAACTCCTCCATGGGAACTCCATATGTAAATAGAGTTCATCAAAACGGGTTGAACTTTCAGTTTTAAACAGTCTCTGGACCTGCTCGGGTCTCTTGACAGGGGAAGGTTAGCAGTCACGAGGTTCGAATGATTCAGAAAGACTGTGAAAACAGAGGCTGGGCATGTTCCGTCTTTTTCTGGGACCCTAGGCAGGGGTTTTCCCCAAACAGGGGAGAGAAAGCTGATCGCCTGCCGGTTCTGTCCCACAGTCAGCGCAGAATCGTTTTAAAAAAATTAGAGCCAGACCTTTCAGGAGTGAAATTAGGAAACACTTCTACACACAAAGGGTGGGAGAAGTTTGGAACTCTCTTCCGCAAACGGCAATTTAGGCTAGATCAATTAATTTTAAATCTGAGATTGATGGTATTTTGTTAACCAAAGGTATTAAGGGATATGGGCCAAAGGCGGGTAGATGGAGTTAGGTCGCAGATCAGCCAGGATCTCATTGAATGGCGGAACAGGCTCGAGGGGCTGAATGGCCTCCTCCTGTTCCTATATTCTTTGTTGAGTCGTGGAGTGTTGGTACCCCCTGGGAGAGGCAGTGGAGAGGATGATCCATTTACCGACCCTCTCACATGCTATCCCCCTCAGCTTCAGAACAACATTTCTCGTCCGTGAAGCCTAGAACGATGCAGCACCGAGGAGGCCGTTCAGCCCATCCCTGCCTGTGCCAGCTCTTTGATAGAGCTGTCCAATTAGTCCTGTTCTCCCACACCCACCCCGCTCTTTCCTCATCGTCTGCGAATTAAATGGGACCTCTTCATGAAAAAACCCCACACAGCTGGATTCTCCCCCTCCCCCACCCTGGGCTCCGTCAGTAAATGCATTCCCCAATGTGGGACCTCGCCACCCAGACCAGGGGGAGCAGAGCAGCGAGATGTAGAAAGGGGACAAGGGCAAACGTTCAAAATGTGATAAAATACACATATCCGGGCCTAAAAAAAAAACCTAAAATGTACATCTGTCGCCTAAAAGAGATCCTAATGCGCACAGATAGGTTCCCTGAAAAAATCCTAAGACACACATATCTGACCCCCCCCTCCAGAGACTTGAGCACAAAATCCAAGCTGACACTCCCAGTGCAGTGCTGAGGGAGTGCCGCACTGTCGGAGGTGCCGTCTTTCGGATGAGACGTTAAACCGAGGCCCCGTCTGCTCTCTCAGGTGGACGTAACAGATCCCGCGGCCACTATTTCAAAGAAGGGCAGGGGGAAGTTCTCCCCGGTGTCCTGGGGCCAATATTTATCCCTCAAACAACATCACTAAAAACAGATGATCTGGTCAGTATTGCATTGCTGTTTGTGGGAGCTTGCTGTGCACAAATTGGCTGCCGCGTTTCCTACATTACAACAGCGACTACACTTCAAAAAGTACTTCATTGGCTGTGAAGGGCTTTGGGAGGTCCTGAGGTCGTGAAAGGCGCTATAGAAATGCAAGTCTTTCTTTCTTTCTAAAAATCAATAAAAGGAGCAAAGAGACTCTCATATTGTCAATGAGCAACATAAGGAAATTCCTGGCTACCTCTGCAGTGGCCTTGTACGTCAGGTCTGGTTTCTTTTTGATCTTCTTTTCCAAGTGGCTGTTGGCCTCCACCTGTTTGACCCCAGCGCTGGTGGCCTTGAAGCCGCAGTAGTAACCGGCGGGGTCGCACTTGTACAGCTGGGGCCCGCGTTCATCATCGATCGCAAACAGGATCATACCTGGAAAATAATAGCCTGGAGTGAGGCAGGTTTAAGAACATAAGAATTAGGAGCAGGAGTCGGCCATTCGGCCCCCCTTCAAGCCTGCTCCGCCATTCAATAAGATCGCGGCTGAGCTTCGACCTCAACTCCACTTTCCCACCCGATCCCCGTATCCCTCGATTCCCCGAGAGTCCAAAAATCTATCGCTCTCAGCCTTGAATATACTCAACGACTGAGCCTCCGTGCAGTGCCAATAGGGGTCGCCAACTCTGGTCAGGTGTATTCGTGGAGGTTTCATCACATGACCTCCCAGCCTCCCGCCATTGGTCCATCCTCCGGGCATCACCGCCATCCCACGGCCAATTGGAAAGGGAACAGACTCTTTGTTACCCAATTGGATTCATCTTGACTGTCAGTCAAACTGCATTTCTTTTCACCCCCCCACCCCCATCTCCAATATTTTATAACTAATGAATGAAAATGTTCAAAGATATTTCTTTACTCAGAGAGTGGTGAGAACATAAGAACATAAGAAATAAGAGCAGGAATCGGCCATTCGGCCCCTCGGGCCTGCTCCGCCATTCAATAGGATCATGGCTGATCTTCGACCTCAACTCCACTTTCCCGCCTGATCTCCATATCCCTTGATTCCCCGAGAGTCCAAAAATCTATCGATCTCAGCCTTGAATATACTCAAATACTCAGCATCCACAGCCCTCTGGGGTAGAGAATGCCAAAGATTCACCACCCTCTGAGTGAAGAAATTCCTCCTCATCTCAGTCCTAAATGGCCGACCCCTTATCCTGAGACTGTGACCCCTGGTTCTAGACTCTCCAGCCAGGGGAAACAACCTCTCAGCATCTACCCTGTCAATCCCCCTCAGAATCTTACATGTTTCAATGAGATCACCTCTCATTTCTTCTAAACTCCAGAGAGTATCGGCCCATTCTACTCAATCTCTCATTGTGAGAATGTGGAACGGGCTACCACAGGGAGTGGTTGAGACGTAGAGCTTAACTGCTTTCAAAAGGAAACTAGACGAGTACATGAGAGAAAAGGGGATAGAAAGATACGCTGAAAGGCTGAGATAAGGGAGATAGAACAGGAGGAGACTAACGTGGAGCATAAACACCAGCACAGATTAATTGGGCCGAATGGCTTGTTTCATCCACACCTTTGTTACCTCTAGACTTGACTATTCCAACGCACTCCTGGCCGGCCACCCACATTCCACCCTACGTAAACTTGAGATCGTCCAAAACTCGGCTGCCCGTGTCCTAACTCGCACCAAGTCCCGTTCGCCCATCACCCCTGTGCTCGCTGACCTACATTGGCTCCCGGTTAAGCAGAACCTCGATTTCAAAATTCTCATCCTTGTTTTCAAATCCCTCCATGGCCTCCTCGCCCCTTCCTACCTCTGTAATCTCCTCCAGCCCCACAATCCCCCGAGATATCTGCGCTCCTCTAATTCTGCCCTCTTGAGCATCCCTGATTATAATCAGTCAGCCATTGGAGGCCGTGCCTTCTGTTGCCTGGGTCCTAAGCTCCCAAAACTCTCCGCCTCGCTACCTCTCTTTCCTCCTTTAAGACGCTCCTTAAAACCGACCTCTTTGACCAAGCTTTTGGTCACCTGCCCTAATTTATCCTTATGTGGCTCGGTGTCAAATTTGTTGTCTTAAAATACTCCTGTGAAGTGCCTTGGGATGTTCTACTACATTAAAGGCACTATATAAATACAAGTTGTTGTTGTTGTCTATTCTATGTAAAATGAAGAAAAATACAATTTGTTTAACGCCCCCTATGATTTTTCTCTCGGTTTTTCTGGCAGTGGTGTCACGGAGATTAATCTTCAATTCCTGAAGACTCCAGGCCAATCCTTGAGGGTTGGCAGCCCTTGGTACTGGGGGTGTAGGCTTGTCATTGCTCTTCTTGTCCGGGTGACTCCCTAATCTTGGTTCTGCCGCGTTTCCCGACATTACAAGAGTGATTACACTTCAATTGGCTGTAAAGTGCTTTGGGACGTCCTGAGATTGTGAAAGGTGCTATATAAATGCAAGTTCTTTCTTTCGTGATCTTCCCTCCTCTTCCACCTTGGGGGGGCCCCTACAATATCCACTTTGGGCCTTCAAAATTTCAGAAAAAAACACCCCCACCTGGGAATAAACTGCCTGCTTTCGAAGCAGTCCAAGACTGCATTGTCTTATTTTGTTAGGCAAGGTTTACAGAACCAAAGTGGGCAGATGGAGTTAAGATGCAACTTAGCCCCGATGCAAGGAAATGGCAGAACAGGCTCGAGGGGCTGCGGGGACTCCTCCTGTTCCTATGGCTCCTCTGCAGGAAAATTAACAGCTTTACAAAACCGTGAATCGAAGAATAGTCCAGCACAGAAGGAGGCCATTCGGCCCATCGAGTCTGTGCCGGCTCTTTCGAAGAGCAATCCAGTTAGTCCCACTACCCCCCTGCTCTTCCCCCATACCCCTGCAAATTTTTCTCCTTCAAGTATTTATCCAAATTGCCTTGGCCCTTGTGCACCAGTCGCTGAAGGTAAGCATGCAGGTGCAGCAGGCGGTTAAGAAGGCAAATGGTATGTTGGCCTTCGTAGCGAGAGGGTTCCTGTACAGGAGCAAGGATGTCTTGCTGCAGTTGTACAGGGCCTTGGTGAGACCACATCTTGAGTATTGTGTGCAGTTTTGGTCACCTTATCTGAGGAAGGATGTTCTTGCCATGGAGGGAGTGCAGCGAAGATTCACCAGACTGATACCTGGGATGGCAGGAATGACGTATGAGGAGAGATTGGGTCGATTGGGCTTATACTCGCTGGAGTTTAGAAGAATGAGAGGGGATCTCATTGAAACTTATAAAATTCTAACAGGACTAGACAGACTAGATGCAGGAAGGCTGTTCCCGATGGCCGGGGAGTCCAGAACCAGGGGTCACAGTCTAAGGATAAGGGGTAAGCCATTTAGGACAGAGATGAGGAGGAATTTCTTCACCCAGAGAGTGGTGAACCTGTGGAATTCTCCACCACAGAAGGCAGTTGAGGCCAATTCATTAAATATATTCAAGAAGGAGTTAGATATATTTCTTAAGGCTAAAGGGATCAAGGGATATGGGGAGAAAGCAGGGATAGGGTGTCATGAATCTTAACATTCATGTAGAAATGACTCATGAGATAACACTGGGCGGCCAGCTGGTGGCGCCGTCCAAGGAAAGTATAAATACTCGGGCGTGGGCCCAGCTTGCTCAGGACGTTTTTGTAACCAGGAACTAGTGATGTAACTAGAATCTCATGGTTGTGAAACAGTTGATTAAAGCCTTGTTTTATACTCAAACCAAGTGCTTAGTAGTTTTCTTATGTCACAGGGTACTGAATTTGGATGATCAGCCATGATCTCATGGCATGGTGGCATAGTGGTTAGCACTGTTGCCTCACAGCGCCAGGGACCCGGGTTCAAATCCGGCCTCGGGTGACTGTCTGTGTGGAGTTTGCACATTCTCCCCGTGTTTGCGTGGGTTTCCTCCGGGTGCTCCGGTTTCCTCCCACAGTCCAAAGCTGTGCGGGTTAGGTTGATTGGCCATGATAAAAAATAAAAAATTGGCCCTTAGTGTTAGGGGGGATTAAATACACGGGGTTACGGGGATAGGGCTTGGGTGGGATGGCTGTCGGTGTAGGGACCGGGTGCTAGGGTTTGGATGATCAGCCATGATCTCGTTGAATGGCGGAGCAGGCTCGAAGGGCCGAATGGCCTACTCCTGCTCCTATCTTCTATGTTTCTAAATGGCGGAGTGGGCTCGAGGGGCTGAATGCCCTACTCCTGCTCCTATCTTCTATGTTTCTATATAATTGAATCTGTGTCCACCACCCTATCAGTTCCAAATCCCAACCACTCGTTGCGTAGAAGCAGACTGAACTTACAACATCCCAACGGTCTCATCTGGGCGTTCTGAGTGTAGACCTGGGAGACGTCGGCCAATCGCTTGCACAGCATGTCCATCGGGATGTCGTATCCGTACTTGTACTTCCACTTGGCAGCCTCGTAGCGAGCTCTCTGGACCTGTGACCGGCTGTCCGCTGGTTACACCGGGAGAACAAAAGGGTGGAGGAAAGTGTCGGGGAGAGCTGCGTTACGCCCAGTTGTTTCGCAGTCAAAAGAAGAGGAATATAAACATGGAATAAAAATGGCTTACCCAACATGCCATTCATAACGCAGCCAATCTTGTCAGTCAGTCGATAAAGGTTTGTGACTGTGCTGGCATCAATGAGCTTGTCCTGAAAAAAAACACAAACTAGGAATGACAAGACAAAAGGCAAAAATACCGTGGATGCTGAAAATCTGAAATATAAACAGAAAATGCTGGAAACACTCAGCGGGTCAGGGCAGCATCTGTGGGGAGAGAAAGAGAGTTAACGTCTCAGGTCGGTGACCTTTCGTCAGAACTGGAACGAAAGGTCACCCGCCTGAAATGTTAAATCTCTGTTTCTCTTTCTCTCCACAGATGCTGCCTGACCTGCTGAGTGTTTCCAGCATTTTCTGTTTATATTCTAGGAATGACAATGCTGGATTCACACAATCTGCTGGTGAGAGAATCTCTTCTAATATTATCCTAAGGGATGAATGTCAGACTCCCGCCCCCTCCCCAATCTTCCACTTGCCCGCGACAGGACTGGTGGGCAGACAATGTTCCAAAGTCTTGTTAGGACCTTAATACCAGACATGAAAATTAAGCTTCTATTTAAAACTTGCTAGTAGATTGCTTATGGCATTGCTGATAGTTAGTTGATTAATATAAGTTTGTTTATGTATTAGATGGTGATGGAGTTGGCAGAGGCTTGCTCCACGGCGCCAGCTAGTGGCCAAAGCCCACAACTACACCGTGACGGTTGACATAGCAAAACTGAATGAGAAATGTTGACATAGTAAATTACAAATGGTAAATTTTGACAGTGAAGTGTGACAACAGGAAGTAAGGTTTGTGCCCCTGTGCAAAGTTTTTAATAATATATAATAAAAGTAGATGGTGTGGGTTCAGTTACATTTGTTAGAAATCAATTAAAAGTAAAGTTAACATAAAATAACTTGCATTTATATAGCGCCCTTCACATCCGCAGGACATCTGAAAGTGCTTCACAGCCAATGAATTACTTTGAAGTGCAGTCACTGTTGTAAGAAAATGCAGTAGCCAATTTGCACACAGCAAGATCCCGCAAACAGTAAATGAGTTCATTACCATCTAGGCTTTACCATGAAGAATGGCCATAAGGGTGAGGTATCAGATGGGCACTACTCATTCTTGCGTTTAAACCTCTGCCTGGCCTTTCCCCTCCTGCTGTCTGCAACCTCCTCAACCCAGAGCACTCTATTCTTCCAACTCTGGCCTTTTGTGCATTGCCCCCCCACTCTCGCTTCCCCCCCACCATCGGTGGACACGTCTTCAGTCATCTTGACCCACGCTCTGGAATTCCCTCCCTTAAGCTCCCTCCACCCCTCTCTCCTCCTTTAAAGTCCCTCTTTGAAACCCGCCAAGCTTTTGGTTGGCCCTCCTAATATTTCCCTACTCTGGCTCCGGTGAAGCGCTTGGGAAATGGTCATCAGGTGCTATATAAATGCAACTCGTCGTTGTTTTTGCTGTTGTTGTTGTTGTTGTTGTGTACATTGGATCTGGATGCCAGCGCCATTGGGAGAGTGAAGGCGGAGAAGAGGATTGCACTCACCGCCACTTTCTTCTGTGTCACCACGACAACCGAGTCCTTCCCCCTCACGGCCACCGTCGTGAGGCCACCCTGGTTTATAGCTTTGAAGGCATACTCTGTAAAAAGAGTAAAGCAGCACATTGGTCATAACAAAAAGCCGCCCAAGAGTAACAGATGACAGGGACAAGTCCAGGAAGGCAAGGAGTGGCCTGCAGCATCAGTGGCCATTTTAGACTGTGAGCCCCGACAGGGCAGGGCGAACTTTGACACCACAGTTTTTTTGGTAGGGGGGGGGGTTTAATCCTTACCTTTTTCTTCATCCAAAATCACAATCTTACAGCACAGAAGGAGGCCATTCGGCCCATCGTGCCTGTGCCGGCTCTTTGAAAGAGCTCTCCAATTAGTCCCACTCCCCCCATCTCTTTCCCCACAGCCCTGCAAATGATTTCTTTTCAAATTATATCCAATTCCCTTTCAATCTTGGTGAAAACAAGAACTAGAGTTACCTGTAGTTTGTTAAAAATCTTTTAGTATCAGCACAAAATGAGCTACTGTAGTCCCTGAGCCTTGACACGATTTGTGGAAAGCGGGCATTCATCATTAATGTCATTATTCATTACTCGTTATCAATCTGACCAGCAAAACGTTTTGTATGACTGTAGAGTTCCTCCTGCCTTTATGATTGGTCCATGCGAACCATGCGGTGACGTAAGAAAACTACTAGGCACTTGGTCTAAATGTTAAACAAAGCTTTAATCAACTGTTTTACAACATGGAGGTCGAGTTGTGTCCTTCACTAGTTCCTGTTAAGAATGTCCTGCGCAAGCTGGGCCCGTGCCCGAGTATTTATACTCTCCCTGGACAGCGCCACCTGCAGGCCGCTCAGTATTATTTCATAAGTCTTTCTTTCATGAATGACTGATTCATGTCATGTGGTATTGTCCAATCAGATGTCAGAACCACTACAATGGCCAATGGCTGAACTTAAATGGGTCTTGTGGTATTCTTCATCCTTACTTATCTTGGGGTCCAACAAACAAGCTGGTTACTAATGAAAGAAAGACTTGCATTTCTATAGCGCCATTCACGACCTCAGGACGTCCCAGAGCGCTTTACAGCCAATGAAGTACTTTTTTTGAAGTGTAGTCACTGTTGTAATGTGGGAAACGCGGCAGCCAATTTGCGCACAGCAAGCTCCCACAAACAGCAATGTGATAATGACCAGATCATCTGTGTTTTAGTGATGTTGGTTGAGGGATAAATATTGGCCCCAGGACACCAGGGAGAACTCCCCCCTGCTCTTCTTCGAAATAGTGGCCGTGGGATCTTTTACATCCACCCGAGAGAGCAGACGGGGCCTCGGTTTAACGTCTCATCTGAAAGGCGGCACCTCCGACAGTGCGGCACTCCCTCAGTACTGCACTGGGAGTGTCAGCCTGGATTTTTTGTACCCACAACCAATATTTCCTGTAATTTTTGTTTGGATATGCATTCCCTTCAACTGGCTGGGGGGCCCGATTAATGTTGTTGTGCACACGTGGTTATTTCCGTCGTGACGTCGGTGAGGGGCCGCGCCGTCTAGTGGGAAACCTTGCCCACAACCTTCGGAACAAGCCGAATATACGCGATTTCTAAACTGCATTCAATCAGACGTACAGAGATCTCATGAGAAAAGACAGGCACGGGTCAACCAATACAAATTGTACTCTTGTAGTAGCAATGCAAAAATATTATTGGATACAGTGTAAAGTGAAGTGCTGCGGGACGTTTTACTACATTACAGGCACTGTATAAATGCAAGTTGTTGTTGTTTTACCGTATCAACAATGTTTTCCAAAACTCCTCTGGTATGTTCAGAACTGGATGTCTACACTAACTGTTTAAAATACCTTAAGTGTAAACATTGGGTGTTGACTCGAAGCTGAAATGGAGGATTAAAAACCCATCCCAATAATTAACTTGTGGGAGTGTCCCCAAAGGACAATCTTCACACAAATACTTTTGGGGCAGTCACTCCTGTCCACAACAGTTTGGCAATTTGAGTTAGGGATTTCCCAGGCATGTTTCTCTCCCAAGATGGTAAACATCTACTTGTGGAGACTGCCTATGAGGCGTAAGGAATTCGGAGCAGGAGTCGGCCATACGGCCCCTCGAGCCTGCTCCTCCATTCAATGAGATCACGGCTGATCTTCGACCTCAACTCCACTTTCCCGCCCGATCTCCATATCCCTTGATTCCCCTAGAGTCCAAAAATCTATCGCTCTCTGCCTTAAATATACTCAACGACTGAGCCTCCACAGCCCTCTGGGGTAGAGAATGCCAAAGATTCACCGCCCTCTGAGTGAAGAAATTCCTCCTCATCTCGGTCCTAAATGGCCGACCCCTTACCCTGAGACTGTGCCCCCTGGTTCTAGACTCCCCAGCTGCTGCTCTGGTAGCCCGCTTATCACGTGGTACGGTACAGCGATTAGGCTGTCAACCGATTAAAAAAATTAATCGCAATTAATCCCGCGTTTAATAGTTTTAATCTCAGTTAATCTTGGTTTTAATCACATATTTAATTGATCCCATTGTTGTTGGTGCTGTTATCTATTTGCGTGCGGCTTTCTGTTAATGTTACTGGCTGCCACATTGGTTATATTTGTGTCTGTTGGGCCTACTTGCCAATATGTCAGCCTTGTCCTTTACTGTTACCAAAAGGCCTCGCCCCCCCCTCCCTATTTCTGTAACCTGCTCCAGCCCTACAACCCTCTGAGATCTCTGCGCCCTTCCAATTCTGGCCAAATCCACATCCCCGATTTGAATCGCTCCCACCATTGGCGGCCGCGCCTTCAGCTGCCAAGGGCCTAAGCTCTGGAATTCCCTCCCTAAACCGCTCCAACTCTCCGCCTCTCTCTCTCCTCTTTTAAGAGGCTCCTTAAAACCGACCTCTTTGACCACCTGCCCTAATATCTCCTTATGTGGCTCGCTGTCAAATTTTGTCTGATAATCGCTCCTGTGAAGTGCCTTGGGATGTTTTACAATGTTAAAGGCGCTATATAAATGCAGGTTGTTGTTTCATCACAGGTTTGGAAATATATTGGCCGATCCTTCATCGTCGCTGGGTCAAAATCCTGGAACTCCCTTCCTAACAGCACTGTGGGAGCACCTTCACCACACGGACTGCAGCGGTTCAAGAAGGCGGCTCACCACCACCTTCTCAAGGGCAACTAGGGATGAGCAATAAATGTCGGCCTTGCCAGCGACGCCCACATCCCATGAACGAATAATAAATAAAAAAATGTTCAAATCCCACCACAGCGACTGTGGAATTTAAATCCAGTTAATTAAATAAACCTGGAATAAAAAGTTAGTATCAGTAATGGTGACCATGAAACTACCGGATAGTCATAAAAACCCAGCAACTGGGAGCACCTTCACCACACGGACTGCAGCGGTTCAAGGCGGCGGCTCACCACCACCTTCTTGAGGGCAACTAGGGATGGGCAATAAATGCTGGCACTTCAGCGACGCCCACATGAATGAATAGAAAAGTCCCCAAATTTTGGTGAGCAAATCATCTGGGACTAATAACTGAGCAATGCATCTCCTGCAATTCCCGAATCCTGCTGGAATATGGGAATTTCCAACTTTAGTCACTCGCTGTTAAAGTATGTAAAATCATTTAGCAATACTCTTACTGAAGAACAATCGAACTCTGTAACTGGTCAAACCGCCTGGCTAAAAGATCTTTCGAAAGAAAGACTTGCATTTCTATAGCGCCTTTCACAACCACCGGACGTCTCAAAAGCGCTTTACAGCCAATGAAGTACTTTTTGAAGTGTAGTCGCTGTTGTAATGTGGGAAACGCGGCAGCCAATCTGCGCACAGCAAGCTCCCACAAACAGCAATGTGATAATGACCACATCATCTGTTTTAGTGATGTTGATTGAGGGATAAATATTGGCCCCAGGACACCGGGGAGAACTCACCCTGCTCTTCTTCGAAATAGTGGCCGTGGGATCTTTTACGTCCACCAGAGAGGGCAGACGGGGCCTCGGTTTAACATCTCATCCGAAAGACGGCCCCTCCGACAGTGCGGCACTCCCTCAGCACTGCACTGGGAGTGTCAGCCTAGAATTTTGTGCTCAAGTCTCTGGAGTGGGGACTTGAACCCACGACCTTCTGACTCGGAGGTGAGTGTGCTACCGCACTGAGCCTAATTGCATTAATTAGACCAATGATTTGATATATCTTCTGTAGCAAAAGAACTCTGGTAACAAGTTAATCGTTAAAGAAAAAACTTGCAAAAGCTCAATCATCGCAATATTACATAAAAGGTAAATTCGAAATCAAATGCAAGTGTCAATCACGCGAGATCCCGCCCCATTTTGCACCGATTGGAGGAGGCGCTGTGATTGACAAGCGATTTTCTCCTGTCATTGGGCAAGCGGGCTGTCAATCATCGAACAAGCTACATTGCTGTAACAAAGAATTGCAACAGGAGCCGGAACTCTGGCTCAAAGTGGCGGAGGCCGGTAAAAAGGTGTAAATTACTGACCGACTTGGTAAAGTCTCCCTTCGGGGGAGAAGATGGTGATGTGACGGTCGAAGCCGGCGCTCGACCCGCGGCTCATCCTTAAACGACACCCGCACAGAAATGGAGGTTTTTTTTACCTTTTGGACTTTTACTTTCAATTTCAGTCACCAGATTTGGACACACACACCACCAGACCCCGGAAATAAACTGCGAATGCAACTCCCAGCTCTTTACAAAAGTTCAGATTGAACGTGCATCTAAAGTTGCAGAGCCCTTTAAATTATGGGCTAAATCCAGAATGGTACCAGGGATGAGGGATGCTTGGCTTTATTAATAGAGTGAAGTATTGTGTCCCAATTCTTCGGCAGCACCTCCCAAACCCACCTAGAAGGACAAGGGGCAGCAGGCGCATGGGAACACCACCACCTCCAAGTTCCCCTCCAAGTCACGCACCATCCTGACTTGGAAATATAATCGGGCGTTCCTTCGTCGCTGGGTCAAAATCCTGGAACTCCCTCCCTAACAGCACTGTGGGAGCACCTTCACCACACGGACTGCAGCGGTTTAAGAAGGCGGCTCACCACCACCTTCTCGAGGGCAATTAGGGATGGGCAATAAATCACAGAATCACAGAAACCCCACAGTGCAGATAGAGGCCATTTCGGCCCATCGAGCCTGCACCGACACATATCCCACCCTATCCCCGTAACCCCACGTATTTAATCCCCCCCTAACACTAAGGGTCAATTTATCATAGCCAATCAACCTAACCCGCACATCTTTGGACTGTGGGAGGAAACCGGAGCTCCCGGAGGAAACCCACGCAAACATGGGGAGAATGTGCAAACTCCACACAGACAGTCGCCTGAGGCCGAATTCGAACCCGGGTCCCTGGCGCTGTGAGGCAACAGTGCTAACCACTATGCCACCGTGCTGCCACTGGACTTGCCAGCAATGCCCACATCCCGTGAATGAATAAAAAAGAAAATTCTGCACACCACATTTTAGCAAGGATCTCAAGGCCTTAGAGAGGATGTGGAAGTGATTTACTAGAATGGTACCAGGGCTTCAGTTATGTGGATCGACTGGAGAAGCTGGGATTGTTCTCCTTAGAGCAGAGAAGGTTAAGTGGAGATTTGATAGAGGTGTTCAAAATCAGGAATGGGTTTAATAAGGAGAAACTGTTTCCAGTGGCAGGAGGGTCGGCAACCAGAGGACACAGATTTAAGGTAATTGGCAAAAGAACCAGAGGGGGAGATGAGGAGAATTATTTTTATGCAGCGAGTTGTTGTGATCTGGAACGCGCTGCCTGAAAGGGCGGTGGAAGCAGATTCAATAGTAACTTTCAAAAGGGAATTGGATAAATACTTGAAGAGAAAGAATTGCAGGGCAATGGGGAAACTAGATGCAGGAAGGATGTTCCTGATGGCGGGGGAGTCCAGAACCAGGGGTCACAGTCTAAGGATAAGGGGTAAGCCATTTAGGACAGAGATGAGGAGGAATTTCTTCACCCAGAGAGTGGTGAACCTGTGGAATTCTCTACCACACAAGGCAGTTGAGGCCAATTCATTAAATATATTCAAGAAGGAGTTGGATATATTTCTTAAGGCTAAAGGGATCAAGGGATATGGGGAGAAAGCAGGGACAGGGTACTGAATTTGGATGATCAGCCATGATCTCATTGAATGGCGGAGCAGGCTCGAGGGGCCGAATAGAAACATAGAAACATAGAAGATAGGAGCAGGAGTAGGCCATTTGGCCCTTCGAGCCTGCTCCGCCATTCAACGAGATCATGGCTGATCATCCAAACCCTAGCACCCAGTCCCTACACCGACAGCCATCCCACCCAAGCCCTATCCCCGTAACCCCTACTCGTTGGATAGAAGATAGGAGCAGGAATGGCCTACTCCTGCTCCTATCTTCTATGTTTCTATGTTTCTATGAAAGAAATTGGGGCTAATTGGAGAGCTCTTTCAAAGAGCTGGCACAGGCACGATGGGCCAAATGGCCTCCTTCTGTGCTGTATGATTCTATGAGTCCATAATTCTTGTGTTAAATGGAGAAGGGACCTAATATAAAGTTTAAAACCCTGTTCTCATTAATTCCAACGTATCTGAAGCTGTTGATACCAACAGATCTTGGTGTTGTGATTTAGGGTCTATCCACTGCTGAGGCCACAGCGCTAAGAATTGCCCCTTCCAAATCTCCAGGCTCACAACAAACTAGGGTTGACAACTCTGGCCGGGAGCATTCCTGGAGGTTTGATCACGTGATCGCCCGGAGTGGGAGCAGCCCCGAGGAATTGCCTTGATGTCGTACAGCGACGGGACTTCTGTCCCCTAGTGTTACTTCATTCTGGAAATTTCCAGGGTGTGAATCAGACATTAAAAAAAAAACCTCCCATTTTTAAAATGCACATCTGGTTTTACTTCTACAAAAAGAAAATACTGCAGATGCTGGAAATCTGAAATAAAAACAGAAAATGCTGGAGACGCTCAGCAGGCCAGGCAGCATCTGTGAAGAGAGAAACAGAGTTAACATTTCAGGTCGATGACCTTTCGTCAGAACTGGAAAAAAAAAGCAGGAAATGGAACAGATTTTTAAGCAAGGGTAGGGGCTGGGAAAGGGGGGAGGGGATGAAAGAACAAAAGGGAAGGTCTGTGATAGGATGGAAGGCGGGTGCCTTCTGTTCTTCTCTCCCACAGGGCAGCTGTCTTTCATTCTGCCAGCGCAATTTACACTTCATCTAGAGCCATCCTTTGTTTCTTAACCTGTCCCATTACCATCTCCTCCCGCCTTGAATATCTCTTAATGTCTCTTAACTTCTCCTGCCTTCTATCCTATCCTAAGGGGTCACTTAAAATGGAGGGGAGGGACTTGCGCACTCCTTCACCGTGGTTTAAACTGCAGGCGGTAAGGACACCCTCCCAAAGCTGGCTGGGTCCTCCTTAAATATGCAGTTCGGGCTCCGATGGCACGATCTGCAATTTTAACATGAGGTCTGAGCTGGGGGAGCAGGGATAGCTTCTCCGCCTGGCCAAACCTGCTGGAAACAGGAGTCAGGGACAGGTAACTACATAGAATTGCGTTATATTTACAGCACAGAACAGGCCATTCGGCCCAACTGGTCGGTCTTTATGCTCCACACCAGCCTCCTCCCACCCCTCTTCATCTCATCCTTTCAGCATATCCTTCTGTTCCTTTCTCCCTCATGTGTTTACCTAACTTCCTCTTAAATGCCTCTATGCTATTTGCCTCAACCACCCCCTGAGTACAAAAGTAGAGAAGTTATGCTGAACCTTTATCCTCTTCTTAGGCAGTCCCTCGGAACCGAGGATGACTTGCTTCCACATTAAAATGAGTTCTCGGGTGACTGATGAGTCCAATGTGGGACCTACAGTCTCTGTCACAGGTGGGGCAGACGGTGATTGAAGGGGGCGGGTGGGTGGGGTGCTTGGGTTGACGTGCGCTCCTTGCGTTGTTTGCGCTTGGCTTCCGCTTGCTCCTGGCGAAGAGACTCGAGGTGTTCGGCGCCTTCTCGGATGCTTCTCCTCCATTTTGTGCGATCCTGAACCTTTATAAAGTGCTGGTTAGGCCACAACTGGAGTATTGCATCCAATTCTGGTCACCACACTTTAGGAAGGATGTGAAGGCCCTGGAGAGTGGAGGAGATTTAACAGAATGGTTCCGGGGATGGGGGATCTTAGCTACAAGGACAGGTTGGAGAAGCTGGATTTGTTTTCATTAGAGCAAAGGAGGTTGAGGGGTGATTTGATCGAGGTGTACAAGATTATGACGGGTTTGGATAGGCTAGACGGGGAAAGGCTGTTCCCACTAGTTGATGGTACAAGGACTAGGGGACACAGATTTAAAGTTTTGGCCAAGAGATACAGGGGGGGATGTGAGGAAAAACATTTTTACGCAGCGAGTGGTGAGGACCTGGAACTCGCTGCCGATGGAAGTGGTGGAAGCGGAGACACTCGATGTTTTCAAGGGGAGACTGGACAGGCACTTGAGGGAAATAAACTTGCAGGACTACGGGGATAGAGCGGGGAATGGGACTGACTGGATTGCTCTGCAGAGAGCCAGCACGGACACGGTGGGCCGAATGGCCTCCTTCTGTGCCGTTATGACTCTACGACTATGACTCCCTGTGGTAGCGAGTTCCACATTCTCTCCACTCTCTGGGTAAAGAAGTTCCTTCTGATTTCCTTATTAGATTTATTAGTGACTACCTTATATATATATGGCCCCTGGTTCTGGACTTCCCCACAAGTGGAAACATCTTCTCTACGTCATCCTATCAAACCCTTCCATAATCTTAAAGACCTCTCCATCAGGTCACCCCTCGGCCTTCTCTATTCTAGAGAAAAGAGCCCCAGTCTGTTCAGTCTTTCCTGATAGGTACATCCTCTCAGTTCTGGTATCATTCTAGTAAATCTTTTTTGTACCTTCTCCAGTGCCTCTATATCCTCTTTGTAATATGGAGATCAGAACTGTTCACAGAGCTCCAAGTGTGGTCTAACCAAGGTTCGATACAAGTTTGACATAACTTCTCTGCTTTTCAATTCTATCCCTCGAGAAATGAACCCCAATACATGGTTTGCTTCTTTAATGGCAAGGTAAGTTATATATATATTTTTTAGTTTCCTGGTGGGCCAGAAGGAAGCAAGAGTGTTGAGCAGTGTAGGAGCCTAAAATGAGAAATGAGGGTCAGAGGGGGTTACTGATGTGGGACAGAGCCTGGGGGATCAATGGAGGAAAGGTCATTCACTACGACACAGACAGAGAGGAAACTCAATAACAATGAACGTAGCTTTTGCGGGAGATGAAATGGAACTGGAGCCATCTGTATTAATGCAATGAGACCTGGGTGTCCTTGCGCACCAGTCGCTGAAGGTAAGCATGCAGGTGCAGCAGGTGGTTAAGAAGGCAAATGGTATGTTGGCCTTCGTAGTGAGAGGATTCGAGTACAGGAGCAAGGATGTCTTGCTGCAGTTGTACAGGGCCTTGGTGAGACCACACCTTGAGTATTGTGTGCAGTTTTGGTCGCCTTATCTGAGGAAGGATGTTCTTGCCATGGAGGGAGTGCAGCGAAGATTCACCAGGCTGATACCTGGGATGGCAGGAATGACGTATGAGGAGAGATTGGGTCGATTAGGCTTATACTCGCTGGAGTTTAGAAGAATGAGAGGGGATCTCATTGAATCTTATAAAATTCTAACAGGACTAGACAGACTAGATGCAGGAAGGATGTTCCCGATGGCGGGGGAGTCCAGAACCAGGGGTCACAGTCTAAGGATAAGGGGTAAGCCATTTAGGACTGAGATGAGGAGGAATTTCTTCACCCAGAGAGTGGTGAACCTGTGGAATTCTCTACCGCAGAAGGCAGTTGAGACCAATTCATTAATATATTCAAGTTAGATATACTTCTTAAGGCTGAAGGGATCAAGGGATATGGGGAGAAGGCAGGGACAGGGTACTGAATTTGGATGATCAGCCGTGATCTTATTGAATGGCGGCGCAGGCTCGAGGGGCCAAAAGGCCGACTCCTGCTCATACTTCTTATGCTCTTACACCTGTTTGACCAAGTTTTTGGTCATCTGTCCTAATATCTCCTTATCTCTCTCTCTGTTCAATTTTTCCCATTGAACGGAGAGAGAAAACAAAATGATTTACTGAAAAAGGCTACGCCCTGCTCGAGATTAAAAGATTCAAGTTACAGTAACCCACTTATCAATTGTAACTAAGGGAAACCGAAACAGAATGGAGAGCCGTTCGTGTTTGCTAAGGGTACAGCTGAACATGTTGTACCCCGCCGTGCCTCTTCTGGTACGGTCAGGGCCGACCTTACGGACAATTTCCGCACAGCAAGGTCCCATAAACAGCAACGTGATAAATGACCAGACACCGGGGCGAACTCCCCTGCTCTTCTTCAAAGATGGTGTGGAGATGCCGGAGTTGGACTGGGGTGGACAAATGTAAGAAGTCACACAACACCAGGTTATAGTCCAACAGCTTTATTTGAAATCACAAGCTTTCGGAGCGCTGCTCCTTCGTCAGGTGAAGTGGAGAAATGCACTTCACCATTCAGAAATGCATTTCTCCACTTCACCTGACGAAGGAGCAGCGCTCCGAAAGCTTGTGATTTCAAATAAAGCTGTTGGACTATAACCTGGTGTTGTGTGACTTCTTACACTTCTTCAAAGAAGAAGTGGCCGCGGGATCTTTTACGTCCACCTGATCAGGGTCAGACGGTTTTAACGTCTCGTCTGAAAGACGGCGCCTCCGACAGTGCAGCCCTCCCTCAGTACACAAGGACAAGGATTCAGAACTGGGGGGGTGCGGGGATGGGGGGTGGAGAAGGGACAAGGAACCGGTGCTGAGGACAACTAGATGGCCTGAAGAGTTTGGAACAAGTTAACAAAGGTGTCGATCCACTCAGAATAACCCTCCCAAACCGTCTGAAGGAGAGGAGACAAGGAGAGGGGGATAGAGAGAAAGAGTGTGTGTGGGAGAGAGCGTGACAGAGACAGAGTGTGTTTCCCTATCCATCCTCCGGTATTATCTGAGCATCTTTCGACACCCCTTACAAGATAAGCTCTCTGTGTGTTTTATGTTATATCACCTGCACAGAGTTAAACACAGAAAGGAGATCGAATTCACCCTGATTTGGTCCCTGCCTCCTCTTTATCCCACGGTCCCATTTGTGGAAAACTGTGAATTTAGTTTTGAGTGAAAGGGCTGCTCCACATACAGAACCGTGTTCAGGACCGAGCGACCAGTAACCTACTTTAGCAACTCTTTATCAGGGAGCGAGCCAGCACAGAAGGTAAGGCTGCGTGAATCTGCTTGCAACAGGAGCTGGTCGATGGGGTGTGTCTGTAAGGTTCGAGGTCTTTTGCAGTCGAAGGAGTGATTTATTAATGGGACAGGAGGGATTGCAGCTGATTGGACCATTCTCGCCCAGGTTTCATCACCACGGTAACCCTTACCCTTTTGTTTCCCTCTCACTGTTTCAATTTGCTTCTCACGTGCTCTTCAAATTATTTTGCGGGCAGGAGGATGCCGTCATATTCCTGCTGAAACCACCTCATCGATTCCGCCTTGGAAATTTTGGCCTAGAAATTCGTCTCGTTGGGGGGGGGGGGGGCGGCATCAGATCGGCCGCCCGTTATACGCAGCGCCTGATATTCAGCCCCGCCGCAGTCAATCGAACTGAACACTAGGCGCTGCGTATGAACGGGCGGGTCGATCCGATACCGCCCGCCTTTGCGCCTCCGCCCGAGAAGAATTTCTGAGCCTTTTTATTTGGAACCAATGCGTTCCCTTTGTATCAGAAATACTGAAACCCGGTCGCCCCATGGCCACGTAGAAATCCAGACCATTAATACTAGGTTCATACTTAATGCCCAGAGCAATGTGCTCCTGGATCACAAACAACAACAACCTGCATTTATACAGCGCCTTTAATGTAGTAAGACGTCCCCGTGGCGCGTCACAGGAGCGTAACTCAGACAAAATTTGGCTCCGAGACACATCAGGAGATATTAGGACAGGTGACCAAAAGCTTGGTCAAAGAGGTCGGTTTTAAGGAGCATCTTAAAGGAGGAGAGAGAGGCGGAGAGGTTTAGGGAGGGAATTCCAGAGCTAATATTTATCCCTCAACCAACATAACAAAAACAGATTATCTGGTCATTATCACATTGCTGTTTGTGGGATCTTGCTGTGCGCTAATTGGCTGCCGTGTTTCCCGCATTACAACAGTGACCCCACTTCAAAATGTACTTCATTGGCTGTAAAGCACTTTGAGACGTCTGGTGGTCGTGAAAGGCGCTATAGAAATGTAAGTCTTTCTTTCTTTCTTAAGGCCCAGGCAGCTGAAGGCACGGCCGCCAATGGTGGAGAGATTGACATCCAGGATGCACAAGAGGCAGAATTGGAGGAGCGCAGATATCTCGGAGGGTTGTGGGGCTGGAGGAGATTACAGAGATAGGGAGGGGGGCAAGGGCCATGGAGGGTTTTGAGAACAAGGATGAGAATTTTAACAACTCGGATACTCGAAACTATGGGCACCAGCCCCCACCCTCCCTAAAAACCTCGACGGCCCACATACTAAATACACCGGTTTTATGTGGGCACGGGCTTGAAACCCAGTCTGTGCCCACATCGCTAATCTCAGACACGGGGTATGTAGCACTTAGGGTGCTATTGGTCCCTCTGCTGCTGGGCTGGGGAAGAGGATGGCGGGGAGGGGGAAATCATCCAGGGATCCCCTTCGCAGATCGCTGCCCTGTGAAAAGTGCGGACGTGTGGGCTCAGGGCAAGTACGGGGATCGGGGAGAGACATGACGCACCCCGTGGTCGATCGGCCCTGGCCCGCCTCGCGCTCGGGGAACCATTCAGCAGGAGTGCAATTGTCCCCCCACCCCCTCATAAAGGGAAATAAAACTGGAAAGAGAATCAGGAAGGGGCTGAATGGGAATCGCGATAAGAATTTCTTTCCTTTGTACCCAGCTGGTTGAAAGGACTTAAACCTTGTAACATCTTGTCACGTTGCCAAGATATCGCCTCTTGTAAAATCTTTACAGAATGCTGAGGTACAGAGGGATCTGGGGGTCCTCATACATGAATCAAAAAAAGTTAGCATGCAGGTACAGCAAGTAATTAGGAAGGCAAATGGAGTGTTGGCCTTTCTTGCAAAGGGAATGGGGTATAAAAGTAGGGAAGTCCTGTTACAACTGTACAGGGCATTGGTGAGACCACACCTGGAGCACTAGGTACAGTTTTGGTCTCCTTATTTAAGGAAGGATATACTTGCACTGGAGGCAGTTCAGAGAAGGTTCATGAGGTTGATTCCGGAGATGAAGGGGTTGTCTTATGAGGAAAGGTTGAACCTATACTCATTGGAGTTTAGAAGAATGAGAGGGGATCTTATTGAAACATATAAGATTCTGAGGGGGATTGACAGGGTAGATGCAGAGAGGATGTTTCCCCTCGTGGGGGAATCTAGAACGAGGGGACATAATTTCAGAATAAAGGGGCACCCATTTAAAACTGAGATGAGGAGGAATTTCTTCTCTCAGGGGGTCGTGAATCTTTGGAATTCTCTTCCCCAGAGAGCTGTGGAGGCTGGGTCATTGAATATATTTAAGGTGGAGATAGACAGATTTTTGAACGATAAGGGAGTCGAGGGTTATGGGGAGGGGGCAGGGAAGTGGAGTTGAGGCCAAGATCAGATCAGCCATGGTCTTATTGAATGGCAGAGCAGGCTCGAGGGGCCGAATGGCCTACTCCTGCTCCTACGTCTTCTGGTCTTATGTATATTTGGGATGCCCCAACTGTTCACTGTACAATCCGTGGAGCCAAAGCTGAGGAAATGTTAGAGGAAAGGTCGAAAGTTATCGGGAATAATAACTGAGGAGCAAATTCTGTAACACTGGGAACTTTAGCCTCGATTTTAAAATCCTTGGGACGTTTTACTACGTTAAAGGCGTGTTATAAATGCAAGTTGTTGTTGTTGCTAGGCAACGGAAACAGAGCTGGCGCCACCCATAGCTGCATCACTTGTGGTTTTTGTTTTCTGTGACGCAGCATCAAGCAGAGAACAACTCGCCCCTCAGTGCACCTTCTTTTACCGTACCACACTGCAAGCGCCCAGAGTCAGACTGTGCGAGGAGGGGTCGCCCCCCACCACCCCGGCATGTTGGAGAAAGCAGTGGGCTGGGCTAGGAATTGGGTGCCTGCAGTCTGCCATGCCCGGAGTCCCCGAGTCACAGAGGGAGTGTTTCCCCACAGGGTGAAGGAGACACACAAGAGAGAAAAAGGGATGGAGGGGAAGAGAGAAAGGGGGGAGTGAGATAGAGAAAAAGGGAGAGAGGGGGAAGAGAGAAAAAGGGGAGAAGGGGGCAGCCAATTTGCGCACAGCAAGGTCCCACAAACAGCACTGTGATAATGACCAGATAATCTGTTTTTGTTATGTTGGCTGAGGGGTAAATACTGGCCCCAGGACACCTCCCCTGCTCTTCTTCGAAATAGTGGCCATGGTATCTTTTACGTTCACCTGAGAGAGCAGATGGGGCCTCGGTTTAACGTCTCATTCGAAAGTTGGCACCTCCGACAGTGCGGCACTCCCTCAGCACTGCATTGGGAGTGTCAGCCTAGCTTTGTGTGCTCAAGTCCCGGGAGTGGGACTATGAACCCACAACCTTCTGACTCAGAAGTGAGGGTGCTGCCCACTGAGCCACAGAGACAGGGAGAGAAAGAAAAGAAAGACTTGCATTTCTATAGCGCCTTTCATGACCACCAGATGTCCCAAAGCGCTTTACAGCCAATGAAGTACTTTTTGAGAGGGGAAGGGAAAGGGAGAGAATGAGAAAGAGAGAGAGATAGAGAGAAGGGGAGAGAGGAGCGAAAGACTGTCGAGTACTCTTCTGATAGGGTAACGGAGAGAGAGAGAAAGACTGTCTAGAGTACCTACATGGTGACAGAGAGGGTCAGAGAGAGAAAGACTGTCTAGAGTAGTCTCCTCACACGGTGATGGAGTGAGAGAGAAAGGCTGAATCCAGGGATGGGTAACTATAGTTACGAGGAGAGATTTGAGACACTGGGATTATTTCCACGGAAGCAGATACATCTCAGGGGAGATTTAATAGAGGTTTTTAAAAAAAATGTTGAAGAGTTTTTGATCCAGAGAATAGGGCAAGAATAGTTCCTCTGGTTGGGGAGACAGTGATGAGGTGTCATCAATTTAAAATTGAGAGTGCGGAGAGAGGTTAGGAGAAATGTTTTTCCACATCGGGTTATTGGAGCATGGAATGTGTTGCCACAGGGAGTGGTTGAGGCAGAAATCATTGCACATTTTAAGGGAAAACCAGATAACTACTAGAGGCAGAGGAAGATTTAGGGCTGAAACATAGAAAAATAGGAGCAGGAGTCGGCCATTCGGCCCTTCGAGCCTGCTCCGCCATTCAATATGATCATGGCTGATCCTCTGTTTCAATACCATATTCCCGCTCTCTCCCCATACCCCTCGATGCCTTTTGTGTCTAGAAATCTATCTATCTCCTTCATAAATATATTCAGTGACTTGTCCTCCACAGCCTTCTGTGGTAAAGAATTCCACAGGTTCACCACCCTCTGAGTGAAGACATTTCTCCTCATCTCAGTCCTAAATGTCAAAACTGAGATGAGGAGAAACTTCTTCACTCAGAGGGTAGTAAATCTATGGAATTTGCTACCTCAGAGAGCTGTGGAAGCTGCGACATTAAATAAATTTAAAACGGAGATAGACAGTTTCCTAGCTGATAAGGGAATTAGGGGTTACGGGGAGCGGGCAGGGAAGTGGACGTGAGTCTAGATTCGGATCAGCCATGATCCTATTGAATGGCGGAGCAGGCCCGAGGGGCCGTATGGCCTACTCCTGTTCCTACTTCTTATGTTCTTATGTAAATGTCCTACCCCGTATCCTGAGACTGTGACCTCTCATTCTAGACCCCTCAGCCAAAGGGGAGAGAGGCTGTGAGCAAAGAGCTAGCACTGACACAATGGGCTGAATGGCCTCCTTCTGTACATCTATGGTTCTGTAGGTAGTGGCAGGTTCATTTCCCAAGTCTGTGCTGAGCTAGTTGGTCTCAACTGGGGTCATGGGTTAGGGAAGGGTGCAATAATTAGCCTAACTACCTCTGGGTTAGGGAAGATAAAGAAATAAACAAATAAAATTGAAATTGAAATTGAAAATCAGCTAAGGGTGGGACAGGGTCAGTCTCAGCTACAAGGCCCCACACCGACACTCAATCAGGGTTCATGTGGAAAATGGCCACTGGAGTGTGGGACCAGAGGGTTGTCGGCACGAGAGTCAACCCCTTCAGTGCCGCAGTGAGGGAGTGCCGCACTGTCGGAGGTGCCATCTTTCGGATGAGACGTTAAACCGAGGCCCCGTCTGCTCTCTCAGGTGGGCGTAAAAGATCCCACGGCCACTATTTCGAAGAAGAGCAGGGGGGAGTTCTCCCCGATGTCCTGGGGCCAATATTTATCCCTCAACCAACATCACTGAAAACAAATGATCTGGTCATTATGACATTGCTGTTTGTGGGAGCTTGCTGTGTGCAAATTGGCTGCTGCGTGTCCTACATTACAACAGTGACTGCACTATTGGCCATCCTGAGGTTGTGAAAGGTGCTATATAAATGCAAGTGAAGGGTGATATTGTAAAAGGATTAATTGTGGGTGTGGGGGGGGGGGCGTTGTGGAGGGAGAAGGGGGAAGATTCCGTCTCTGTACCAAATTGTAAACACTTCGTCATTAAGAGCAGGTTTACGATGTTGCTACGTCTGATGCGGTTGGGTAGCATTTATCCCTCCCCCCTCTTCCCCCCCCCCCCTCCGTCTGCCAACATGTTTAGCCTCGAAAAACACAACAACAGGCTTCAAGGTGCATTTTCCTGGAGGACATTCCTGTGGCACAAAGGATAGAAAAACAATCATTGAGGAGAGGGTGTGGCTTGCGGTTTTGAGATGTTTCCTTGTTGCCTAGGAGTCCCACCTGACCATTGTCTCCGGGACGTGTGAGGCCCAACGTACAGTGAGGTCCACTTGGCACGCTTCCCAACTGGAAATTCCCTATTCACTGACATCCAGACATGTGTAAAAGCAAGACAAAGAGCGGCAGTACAGGTGCACCAAGTGATGATCCAGTTACAACTGGATCAGCCTCTCCTCATTTTCCCTGCTTTTACAAATTGTAGCTTTTAAAAGCTCTTTATAATAATTTGTCCGTGACTACACAAACTGACACGAATCTTGTCATTCATGTGGAAATGACTTATGAAATAATACTGGGCGGCCTGCTGGTGGCGCTGTCCAGGGAGAGTATAAATACTCGGGCACGGGCCCAGCTTGCTCGGAACATTCTTTAACAGGAACTAGTGAAGGACACAACTAGACTTCCATGTTGTAAAACAGTTGATTAAAGCTTTGTTTAACGCTTAGACCAAGTGCCTAGTAGTTTTCTTACGTCACAAACCACTCCGGGTACAGGTATATTGTGTACAGGAATCCCGCCCCAACCGCGGTTTTGCCATTCGCGGATTTCAAGTATACACAGTTTCCTCTCTGCGCCAACTTTTGCGGCATTGAATTTTGCGTATACACGGTTTTAAATTTAGGATTAAGGTAAATAACATGATTTTATTGCTTTTATATTCTTTTTTATTGTGTTATTTGAACATTTATACTGTATTTGCCAAACACGGTTTTACTAACCACGGGGGTTTTCAGGGACGTGTGCTCCGTGGTTGGGGAGGGATTCCTGTATAAGTATAACAGGTTTATTAAGTATAAATCATCCAGTACAAAGAAGTAACACTTAACAAGAGGATAGTCGCAGTCTGTTCATCGAACCCCGGCGTTCCTTCCGAGTGACTGTGGCGCGATCTCTTTCTTCTCTTGCTGTGTTCTGTTGACTGAAGCTTCTTCTTCCTCTGGCTTCACGCTACCTTCAGTGTTCAATAGCTGTTCATTTATACCTTTTTATATCTCCTTCGTTTTGCCTACGTGGCATTAACTAGCCCTCCGACACCTTGTAAATGTCCCTCCTCTCCTTGCCGGTCATCTTAGGACCCTTGTGAATTCCCACTCGGCCTCTTTCTGTGCATAACAAGCTATCCTTATCTAAGAGTTTCACTTTACAGAACATTCTTGAGGTGTTTTTTTAAACAGTTTGGGCTAGATTTTCAGTCGCTTGCGCCAGCAGTTAGCGCCTTAAGAGAAGTGATTTCCGGGCGCTATGCGTGTAGCGCCCGGGCGCAGCGCAGTTTACACCCCGCCCCAAATTAAGTTGCCCGTTAGCGCCGGCGCAAAGTTTAGCGCCCGCCCGGATGCGCGCGCAGAAAATGACATCACATCCTCGTGCAACGCCCTTTGGCCGCCCCGATTGCAAACTTCAGTCGGACCGCCCCATTGTGCGGCGGGCGGCCGGAGCGTTTGGAAAAAGGAACGCAACACAACCAGCGCGGGCCCCGGGGGGCGCTAATTAAAGGGAACGTCCTCTCCAGTATAAAGGCCATCCTTTTTTCAGAAAACAGTCTTGTGCAACGCATTTCTGGAGACACAACAAGGAAGATAGCTAACTGGTTTCAAGCAGCAAGAGCCAGGTATTTTTGGACTCAGGCAATAGCGCTGCAAGTGGCCATTTGGAAATTAGACTGTTTGCCAGGATTTGATGGGGGCTGCATGGGGTGCCAACGCGCAGCTGCAGCGCCATGTCCGTAGGGCTCGCAGACGCATTGTGAGAGGGGCAGCCCTGGCTAGAGGCAGAGGGGGCTACAGGCGTCGGCCACGTAGGCCTTACCCAGTCAGGCTATACCGCCAGCAGCGCTCCTACCTAAACATGAGTGCCGCGCGATGTGTTAGAAGGCTCCGATTCCGAAAGGAGGTGATTGCAGAGGTCTGCCACCTGCTTCGCCGAGATCTGCGGCCAAAGCTCAGGTGCAGGACGTCTCTGTCGGTGGAAGTGAAGGTGACGGTGGCATTGAACTTCTATGCCACCGGCTCCTTCCAATACGCTGCTGGGGACATAGCAAACATCTCCCAGTATGGCGCGCATCGCTGCATCCGCCACGTGACCGAAGCACTGTTCAGAAGGAGAAGCCAATTCATCTCCTTCCCCATGGCCCTCGAGAGCCAGCATCAGCGCGCATTGGGATTTGCCAGACTCGGGGAATTCCCCTTGGTGCAGGGCGCCATTGACTGTACGCATGTGGCTTTGCGGGCCCCTCTGGAGCATGGCGAGCAGTATCGCAACAGGAAGGGCTACCATTCTCTGAATGTGCAGCTGGTATGTGACCACAAGCAGCGCATCATGGCAGTCAATGCCAGCTTCCCAGGCAGCAGCCACGATGCCTTTATCCTGCGGCAGAGTACTGTGCATGACATGTTCCAGGCACAGCCTCCCCCAAGAGGATGGCTCATCGGGGACAAAGGCTATCCTTTGTGCACCTGGCTCATGACCCCGCTCCGCGCGCCCAGGACCGCTGCTGAAGAGGCCTACAACGAGAGCCATCAAACCATCCGCAACATCATCGAGCTAACTATTGGGGTCCTCAAGCAGCGGTTCCGCTGCCTTGATCGCTCCGGAGGAGCTCTCCAGTATTCGCCGGACCGGGTCTCCCAATTTGTGGTGGTTTGCTGCATGCTACACAACCTGGCTATCCGCAGGACTCAGGCACTGCCACCTGACGTTGGACCAGCACCTCAGGAGGAGGAGCAGGAGGAGCATGAGGAGGAGGAGGAGGAGGAGGAGCAGGAGTACGTTCCCAGGAGGGAGCGACCAGGGCCAAGGGCCGCACGACGCCACCTTATTACACGGTACTTCTAAGCCCCCTGTCAGGGAATGGCCAGGGGCCATGAGGGAAGATGAATGCAGCCGCTCCGCAAGCCCTCAGCCGGCGAAGCCAACAAACACTAAGAAGAACAACCATGGAGACTGCATGAATAAAGATAATTTTTTATTTCACAAAAATGAAAAGCCCTTCCCACATGAATCCCCAAAAACAATAAACGGGCCCCACAAAAAGCCCAACAAACGACTCACTCCCACAAACTGGGGAGGAGCCACTCCACATTTATTCAAACCGGGCCTCAACGTCGGCCTAACGCAAAAAATAAGCCCTCCAAAAGCACAACCATGGGCAAAATAAAGATGGCCACCGCCATATTAAAGGAAAGCTGCCCACACCCTCTACTGAGTGGCCCGCGAGGGCGAGACCTTGGCCAGCATTTTGCCTCCCCTGCCCGGCCTGCTGCTCCTTCGCAAGCTCTGCCCAGTGGCTGCTGCGAGGCTGGGGGAAGGCGCCTGAGGCTCAGATGCCCTTCCGCCAGATGCCGCTGGGGGGCGGCCTATACGGCGTTTGGGCCTCGAGGGGCCGTCTGCTGAGTGGCGCACCTGAGCCTGGCCACCATCAGCTGCAGCCGCTTGCCCTTGATGCCCCAGAGGGGGAATGGCGGCGACGGATGGCGCAATGTGGGCCAGCTGGCGTCTGGGATGCGCTGGCTGGTGCTGTGGCGCGGTGGCACTCGGCCGGGCCCGCACTGCAGGATCCGCAGCAATCAGCCGACGGGCGGCTTGCTGGGATGGTGCAGCGCGACGCCTGCCCTGGCGATGCCTGCCTGAGACAGCGCGTGTGGCAGCAGTGAGTGGCCCTGTGGTCCTGGTGTGCGCGCACATCACATCCGCCAGGGTCTTGACGGCATCAGTCAGCATGCGGCCACTCGCGGCAGTTGCTGCCCCGAACTCGCGCACACTGGTCGCCAGCGACTCGATGGCCTCAGGCATGCGCCCCACCACACTCATGAGCTCCGTGTGGCGCCGGTCCGAGTCGTCGGCCATCTTATCCAGCTTCCGCACCTCCTCCGAAGTGAAGGTGTCCGGACTGGAGTCGCGACTCTCCCGCTGGGGAGGAGGGGGCCGAACTAGGGGACCCTTGCCGCGTTGGTGACGGCGAGTGTGCCGAGCAGCAGCACTCCCCTCTGATCCTTCCCCCCTTTGGGGGGAAGGCCGCGGGCCACGCGCACGGCTGCTGGGTGGCTGGACGCCACTGGTCCCAGAAGCTGCATTGCCCTGCGACAGTTCCTCCAGGCACTCGTCCAGTGAGGAGGTGTCAAGCATTTCCTCCTCTCCTGCGGGACGTGACTGTTCCCCCGAAGGTCCGGCTTGCTCCTCCTCCTCCTCCTGGTCGGAGGTGCTGTCACTGGCAGCTTCAGGGTCCTGGTCGTCACCAGCTGAAAGCAGGAATGCACAAGAGTAGCTTCAGAGTGAGGAGACGGCGTCAGCGAGGGAGTTAGGACTGGTGGGATTCAGCGCATTGGTGGGACAGTGGCAAAGGAGGTAGCTCGGATGGGCCAGTGCGACGCGAGAGGGCCAAAAGGCGAGGTCCTTACCATTGCCGGGCAGTGGAGGGTCGGATACACCGCACGCTGTGGGGACAATCACACGGGCTCCCATGAGCACACACACGCGCTCCTCCAGCCGAGTGAGCTTCTGCAGCTTGGCGCGGCCACCCCTGGCACGGGCCTGGCGATTAAACGCTACTTTAGCCTGCAAGAGAAAGGACGGGCTGTAAGTGCGCAGTGAAGCCCTGATGTAGTGTGCACTGCCTCCCATGGTGGAATAGCTTGGACAGAGTGAAGCCCTGATGTAGTGTGCACTGCTTCCCATGGTGGAATAGCTTGGACAGAGTGAAGCCCTGATGTAGTGTGCACTGCCTCCCATGGTGGAATAGCTTGGACAGAGTGAAGCCCTGATGTAGTGTGCACTGCCTCCCATGGTGGAATAGCTTGGACAGAGTGAAGCCCTGATGTACTGTGCACTGCCTCCCATGGTGGAATAGCTTGGACAGAGTGAAGCCCTGATGTAGTGTGCACTGCCTCCCATGGTGGAATAGCTTGGACAGAGTGAAGCCCTGATGTACTGTGCACTGCCTCCCATGGTGGAATAGCTTGGCCAAAGTGTAGAGTGCCGAATGGCCATTTGATGCTCATGACTGTCCCAATGCTGCTGGCTGAGGGCTGGCCAATAGGACTTTCAGGTCCCTTTGCCCATCATGTCAGGTGTACATGCAAGAATGAGGAGGAGACTGGAAAGGCTACTCACCTTCACAATCCTGGTCAGATCGTTGTATTTCTTACGGCATTGTTTGTGGGTCCTGGGGGCCTCGCCGGTGAACGTCACCCTCTGGGCGATCTGCTTCCAGGCTTTGGTGTAGTCATGGTGGGTTGGATTCCTCCCACTCTCTGGAAACAAGATCTTGCGCCTCACCTCCAGAGCTGTGACCATTATGTCCAGATCACCCTCTGAGAAGCGCAGGGCACGCTGACGGGCCTTCTCTGGCGTTGCCATGACTCCCTGGGGCTGAGCAGCAGTGTTGAGGCCTCTTTGCAAGGCTGCAGTGTGCAGGGCGTGGCAGCAGACCAATTCGTCCCTTCCCCCTTTAAGAGCTGGTCGGCACCACGGGGTCTGCTGTCAGTGCAAAAATGACCGCACCCGTGCTGCGCCCCGCCTGGGCGCTATCCCTCTGGACCGCCGGCTTAGCGCCTAAAGGTAGGAGTGGAACGCCTCTTTTAGCGCTCCACCACTCTCTTAGGGCGAAGCCACTGAATTTCCGGCAACGGGGCGCTACTTTGGGGCGGGCGCTAACTTCGGGCGGGCGCTAAGGTTAGCGCCCCAAAACTGTCTATACTGAAAATCTAGCCCTTAGTCTGTTCTGCAGCTTCTTAAGTGAAGGTTGTCTCTAACTCCTATCTCTCCCCTCGAGCTCTTATCTCTTTTCCATAACATTACCGAATTCCATGTCTCTCTCCGACAGTCTCTGGGTTTACTTAACACAACATTTCATTACTACAGCATTTTCTAACAGAGTTTAGTCGGGTTGGCATCATTTCCCATCCTGCTTTGCTTCTTAGCCACTCGCCATTTTATACGGGCTTTTTAGGTTTCTAACATACAATTTCAAATATTATAGTTATTTAATAATGGTTACAATGTTTACTAAATCCTGCAGGTACTCTCTATCCTATAAAATGATTTGGCAGAAGAAAATTCTGCCTCTTGACGATTAATCCTTTTATTGAAGCTTTTTTCTCTCAAACTTTGGGGGAAAAATTCAGTTGTTTGCGCCTCCCGTTAGCGCCTTAAGAGGGCGCTAATGGGGCGCAAAGCAACTCGCGCCCGGGCGCGACGATGTTTGCGCTGCTCGCGAAATTAACTAGACATTTTTTGCGGCGGCGCTAAACACTACCGCCACGATCTCCTGCACCGGCAGATCGTGACGTCAGTCGAGTGCGCAACGCTCCGGTAGCGCCCCGGACCGGATATTGAGTGGCGCCCCCTGCCTTACCGCCTGCTGCTAGCAACGACAGGTTGAGGGGAGCGTTATGGAGTCAGAAAGGGACTGGGGGAGCGCTATTTAAAGGCGACCACTTCCTGCCTTTTTTTGTTGGTGACGTTTTTGCACCACGCATTCTGAGAGAGAGAGAGAGACTTCTGGAGAGATTCAACGCTGTGTGAAGGAGGTTTGAGTACTGAGCAGCACTTTGCAGGTTTATTTTGATTTGCCCTTCCTTGCTTCGCCAGCGCTCTGAGGTAGCGCCTCGCTGCTTGGCCTTTGCGCCTTAAGACAGGTGTGAAGCGCCTGATTTAGCGCTCCAATCACCTCCAGGGGCGATAAAAGCCAAGTTTGCCGTCGGAGGCGATAATTAGGGCCAGGCGCTGAACTTTGTGCACGGCCGATAATGGCGCCCCAAACGGGGCGATACTGAATTTTTCCCCCTTTCTCTCCTCCTCTCCCGAAGCTGCCGACTGTTTCTGGGGGTTGGTGGAGGGCAGTTGAGGTCCACCAGCAGCTATCGCCCAAGGGGCCAGTCACTGCAAGGTGAACTTGCACTACCTTGGTACCGCACCGAAACATTTGCCCGCATTACGCGTCTCATATTTCTGGAGCGGGGCTTGAACCCATGACCTTCAATGGTTCACAGGTGAGAGTGCTACCCACTGAGCCAAGCTGAAAACTGTAGTCAGTATGTCTGTGATTTCCTGATACCAACAGAAAGACTTGCATTTATATAGCATCATTAATAGCCAGTGAAGTACTTTTTGAAGTGTAGTCACTGTTGTAATGTAGGAAATGCGGCAGCCAATTTGCGCACAGCAAGCTCCCACAAACAGCAATGTGATGATCGTTTTTGAGAACTCCCCCTGCTCTTCTTCAAGTAGTGGCCGTGGGATCTCTTACGTCCACCTGAGAGGGCAGACGGGGCCTCGTTTCAACCTCTCATCCGAAAGACGGCACCTCCGACAGTGCAGCGCTCCCTCGGTACCGCACTGGGACAGTCAGCTTAGATTTTGCACCTTAAGTGGGACTATGAACTCACTTGGACGCAAAGGTGCTACCCTAGCCACTGAGCAAGCTGACAAAGTACAATCAGACACTGGGATAAATCTGATCCAGGTTTGCTTGGAGTTTGGCAGAGAATGTGGTAAAGAGATTTTCCCTCTCTCTCTCTCTCTGGGATAAAGGAAAAAGCCCGTGTTTTGCCAGTGAGGATAAAAGCAAGCAACAGAATCTGGCAGATGGAATTTTTGAATAGCTTGGAATAGGGGAAAAAGCAAGAGATGGGAAAGGGGAGAGCGATAAGGAGTCTGAAAGATCATAGAGTTGGTCGCTGAAAGGGAACATTCAGTCGCATCTCAATGGAAGTCCAACTCCCGAGTAACGTCTCAATTTTAAAATTCTCATCCTCGTGTTCAAATCCCTCCATGGCCTCGCCCCTCCCTATCTCTGTAACCTCCTGCAGCCCACAACCCTCCGCTATATCTGCGTTCCTCCAACTCTTGCGCATCCCTGGTTTCCATCTCCCCACCGTTGGCGGCCGTGCCTTCAGCTGCCTGGGCCCTAAGCTCCGGAATTCCCTCCCTAAACCTCTCCGCCTCTCTCTCCTCCTTTAAGACGCTCCTTAAAACCGACCTCTTTGACCAAGCTTTTGGTCATCAGTCCTAATATCTCTTTATGTGGCTCGGTGTCAAATTTGGTCTGATAACGCTCTTGTGCAGCACCTTGGGGCATTTTACTACATTAAAGGCGCTGTATAAATGCAAGTTGTTGTAGCATCAAGCTGGATTAATGCACTCTGTATTCATTCACTAAACTCCCCTCTGATTTTCTCCTCATCTGAATGTAAACTGGATGTTCAAATCTGTCTTGTTCTTTTGTTTCCCCCGGTAATTCTCCCCCGCTCCCCTTGAAGGCATTGAGCAGATTCTATGTTGTTGGTGGTGTTGGTTGAGGGATGAATGTTGGCCGGGACACCGGGAGAGTTCCCTGCTCTTCCAATAATGCCATGGGATCTTCTAGGTCCACTCGAGCCGGCAGACAGGGCAGGGGTTTAACGTCTCATCTGAAAGGCGGAACCCCGGACAACCTTTTCGGTACCGCACTGCAGTTATTACAACGGTTACGAAGAAACCTTTATCTCAAGAATGTTCAAAAAAAGACTCACTGGAAGGTTGGAGATGTATGTGTTTGTATGTGTGTGGGAGGGGGGATTCTCTCTGTCTGCTGAGGACATTCGGGGTGATAAAGTGACTAAGCTTGGCATTGTAAACCCCCCACTTCCCTCCCCCAATCAGTTAGGATTCCCCCTCCCCTGTGGAAACAGTTCCTGATTGATAAATCTTTTGGCAGACCTCACACACTAAACAATTGCCGTTAGAGGAGCGGTACATTGATATAGAGTGGGAGGACAGTGTGTTGTTAGCTTGGCTCAGTGGGAAGGACTCTCGTCTCTGAGTCAGAAGGTTAGTGGGTTCGAAGTCTTGCTCCAAAGACATGAGCCCATAATCCAGGCTGACACTCCCAGTGCAGTACTGAGGGAGTGCTGCACTGTCGGAGGTGCCGTCTTTCAGATGAGAGATTAAACTGAGGCCCCGTCTTCTCAAGTACAGGAAACTTTGTGCTATCCGGCACTGACGGGACCGAGCTGTTGCCGTTCCATCAAAACTGCCGGACACTCCAGCGCTAATGTTGAAACATACGGAGATTTTCAGCTCCGTGTGAATCAACAAACCCTGTTGCTTAGCAACAGCTTCTAAACAATCGGCAAGCGTCTCTGTAGCGTCTCTAGCTGAAGCTGTTGCTCAGCTACAGACCTTGCAGAGCTTGACTGTTGAGAAAAAAGCAACGAAAAGAAAAAAAACAGCTCCTGATTTTTGCCGGTGGCTCGAGCTTGCCGGACATTTAGCCTCCGGATAACACAAAGTTTCCTGTAGATGAAAAGATCCCATGGCAGGCAGTGTCCCATCTCCTAACTCGCATTAGTGCTTCATTCAGCGTTTTTCCCTTGGCGAACAGTGGGAGGATTTGTGGGCTGATTAGCAGCCTGACTGGCCGCAATGTGACCATCAACGTTCCCTCTAATTTTTTTTTCTTGTGCGCAGTCCCTTTAAATTTGTTGCGCGGTGTCTCTTCCAGCGACAGGAGCTGGAGTGCGGCCTGCGTGGGACCTCACGATCGGTGCGGAAGGATGGTTAGTCCCACAAGGGGGGAGAGTTTTATAGGCTCCCACAACCCGTACGACAAGGGGGCCATCTACATCTACCTACCGGACGCGAATATCCCGCTGGATGTCAAACTGGAATTCCAGCCTCCATTCGACGGGACTGTCTGGAGTGGGATTCGAACCCTGCACCTTCTGGCTCAGAGGCGACGTTGCTACCCCTGAGCTAAAGATTGGCTGCTCCTCCCTCGGTGTAAATGGTTGCCGCCACTGACCCCTGCCGGACAGTCTGTGAATGTGGCTGGTGGGACAGGACAGGAATGGACTGTGATGCCCCCCCTGCAGTCGATTGGCACTCGCTGTGAGGGCTCACATATAGCCACTAGGGTGAGGTATCACCAGGGTGACTCCCACCAGTGGAAAGAAAATAAAAAAAGACTTGCATTTCTATAGCGCCTTTCACAACCTCAGGATGTCCCAGAGTGCTTTACTTTTGAAGTGTAGTCACTGTTGTAGTGTAGAAAACGCAACAGCCAATTTGCGCACAGCAAGCTCCCACAAACAGCAATGTGACAATCTGTTTTCTGTGATGTTGATTGAGGCCCAGGACACCGGGGATAACTCCCCTAACTCTTCTTTGAAATAGCGGCCGCGGGATCTTTTACCTCCACCTTAGGGAGCAGACGGGGCCTCGGTTTAACGTCTCATGCCAAAAGACGGCACCTCCGACAGTGCAGCACTCCCTCAGTACTGCGCTGGCAGTGTCAGCCTCAATTTTGGTGCTCAAAGTCTCTGGAGTGGGACTTGAACCCACAACTATTCCTGACCGCAGGAAGGCGAGGGTGCTGCCCACTGAGCCACGGCTCACACCTGAGCAAGGAGTCAACGCCTTCAGGAAGGGAGACGGAGAGAAGATTGATAGAACGAGGTTTTAAAAAAAAAAAATCCGCATGACTCAAACGCATTAACATTCCTGATTTTCCTGTCTGGGGTGCACGGTTATTTTCAATCTGCTTCCACTTTGCTGCTATTTATAATCCTTCTGCCCTGGGACTCATGCAGCCAGGCTCCTGGAGGCTTCAGTTGGAGAGCGCAATGGAAACCCCCCTCCCCAGGCTAGGGAGGGGACAAACCAGTCAGGGTGTCCCAAGGAGCTTCACAAGTGTAGTCACTGTCGTTATGTAGGAAAATGGGACATAGAAACATAGAAGATAGGAGCAGGAGTAGGCCATTCGGCCCCTCAAGCCTGCTCCGCCATTCAATGAGACCATGGCTGGTCATCCAAAGCTACCCAGGCTACTATGTGAGGCAAAGGAAAGGAGATTGCAGGGGCTCTGACACAAATTTTCAGAACCTCTCTGGCCACAGGGGATGTGCCAGAGGACTGGAGAACAGCTAACATAGTACCATTATTCAAGAAGGGTAGTAGGGATAAACCAGGGAATTCCAGGCCAGTGAGCCTAACATCAGTGGTAGGGAAATTATTGGAAAAAATTCTGAGGGACAGAATTGGTCTCCACTTGGAGAGGCAAGGATTAATTAGGGATAGCCAGCATGGCTTTGTCAAGGGAAGATCATGTCTGACCAATTTGATTGAATTTTTCGAGGGGGTGACTAGGTGTGTGGATGAGGGTAATGCAGTGGATGTGGTTTACATGGATTTCAGTAAGGCTTTTGATAAAGTCCCGCATAGGAGACTGGTCAGGAAGGTAAGAGCCCATGGGATCCAGGGTGCCTTGGCACATTGGATCCAAAGCTGGCTTAGTGGCAGAAGGCAGAGGGTGATGGTGGAAGGTTGTTTTTGTGACTGAAAGCCTGTGTCCAGTGGGGTACCGCAGGGATCGGTGCTGGGTCCCTTGCTGTTTGTGGCCTACATTAATGATTTGGATGTGAATGTAAAAGGTATGATCAGTAAGTTCGTAGATGACACGAAAATTGGTGGGGTGGTAAATAGCGAGGCGGGAAGCCTCAGGCTACAGGACGATATAGATGGGTTGGTCAGATGGGCGGAACAGTGACAAATGGAATTTAACCCTGAAAAGTGTGAGGTGATGCATTTTGGACGGACTAACAAGGCAAGGGAACACAATGAATGGTAAGACCCTAGGAAAGACAGAGGATCAGAGGGACCTTGGTGTGCATGTACATAGATCCCTGAAGGCAGCAGAACAGGTGGATAAGGTGGTTAAAAGGGCATATGGGATACTTGCCTTCATTAGCCGAGGCATAGAATATAAGAGCAGGGAGGTTATGATGGAGCTGTACAAAACGCTGGTAAGGCCACAGCTGGAGTACTGTGTGCAGTTCTGGTCGCCACACTATAGGAAGGATGTGATTGCTTTGGAGAGGGTGCAGAGGAGATTTACCAGGATGTTACCTGGGCTGGGGCGCTTCAGCTATGAAGAAAGACTGGACAGGCTGGGGTTGTTTTCCTTGGAGCAGAGAAGGCTGAGGGGGGACCTGATTGAGGTATACAAAATTATGAGGGGCATAGATAGGGTGGATAGAAAGGAACTTTTCCCCTCAGTAGAAGGGTCAATAACAAGGGGGCATAGATTCAAGGTAAGGGGCAGGAGGTTTAGAGGGGATTTGAGGAAAAACTTTTTCACCCAGAGAGTGGTTGGAATCTGGAACTCACTGCCTGAAAGGGTGGTAGAGGCAGGAACCCTCACAACATTCAAGAAGCATTTGGATGAGCACTTGAAATGCCATAGCATACAAGGCTACGGACCAAATGCTGGAAAATGGGATTAGATTAGACGGGGCTTGATGGCCGGCGCAGACGCGATGGGCCGAAGGGCCTCTTTCTGTGCTGTATAACTCTATGACTCTATGAGTACCCTGTCCCTGCCTTCTCCCCATATCCCTTGATCCCTTTAGCCTGAAGAAATATATCTAACTCCTTCTTGAATATATTTAATGAATTGACCTCAACTGCCTTGTGTGGTAGAGAATTCCACAGGTTCACCACTCTCTGGGTGAAGAAATTCCTCCTCATCTCTGTCCTAAATGGCTTACCCCTTATCCTTAGACTGTGACCCCTGGTTCTGGACTCCCCCGCCATCGGGAACATCCTTCCTGCATCTAGTCTGTCTAGTCCTGTTAGAATTTTATAAGTTTCAATGAGATCCCCTCTCATTCTTCTAAACTATGTTGTGCACAGCAATGTTGTGCACAGCAATGAGATAAACAGCCAAATAATCTGTTTTTGATTGAGGGAGGCGTGTTGGCCGGAACATGTGGGCAACTCCCCTGCCCTCTGAACAGTCTTTTACATGGAATCATAGAACCATACAGCACAGAAGGAGGCCAATCGGCCCATCATCCCTCTGCCAGCTCTTTGAACGAGCTCTCCAATTAGTCCCACTCCCCCTTGCTCTTTCCCCGTAGCCCTGCAATTCTTTTACCCTTTCGAATATTTATCCAATTCCCTTTTGAAAGTTACTATTGAATCTGCTTCCACCGCCCTTTCAGGCAGCATGTTCCAGATCACAACAACTCGCTGCGTAAAAAAAAATTCTCCTCATCTCCCCCTCTGGTTCTTTTGCCAATTATCTTCACTCTGTGTCCTCTGGTTACCGACCCTCCTGCCACTGGAAACCGTTTCTCCTCATTTACTCTATCAAAACCCCTTCATAATTTTGAATACCTCTTGTTAAATCTCCGCATAACCTTCTCTGCTCTGAGGAGAACAACCCCAGCTTCTCCGCATCTACCTGAACAGGCAGACTTGATTCAGTGTCTCATCGCAAAAGGCTCCCTCAGTACTGTCACCTTAGTTTATGTGCTAAAGTCCTGGACTGAATCCACAGCCTTCTGATTCAGGAGGCATCAGTTGTGACAGAGGCCGTGTCAGACTGGAAGGAACCAGTCTAGCAATAAAACTTTGCACCTAAAAGGGTAATAAAAATTGTGCAATGAGTAACCAGGAAAGGTCTTTAAACCTGACTACACTTCGAAAGGTACTTAATTGGCTGTAAAGTGCTTCGGCAGGTCCTGAGCGTGTGAAAGGCGATAAATGCAAGTCTTTTTTTTGCATGCTTCAGTATCACACAGGTTGAGGGATTTATGCTTGGAACTAAAAGGGGATCTATGAATACAGCTCCTTCAAAACAAGCATCTGTTATCAAGATAGGCTAAGAGAGTTGGGACTCTACACTTTAGAGAAGCATAGACTTGGGGGTGATCAGGTCGAGGTTTATAAGATGATGAAGGGAATAGATTGTGTTCCAGTCGGCAGCTTGTTCCAATTAAACAGGTTGGGGAGGACCAGGGGTCACTAATTTAAGTTGTATAAGGCCAGATCTCGGTTCGATGTCAGGAGGTGGTTCTTCTCCCAGAGAATAGTGGACCTCCGGAACAGGCTGCCGGCTCGTGCGGTGGATGCGGACTCGCTGAATTCCTTCGAGCGAGAGCTGGGCCTGATTCTGGCCGGGGCGGAGGTCACCTCTTACAGAAGGGAGGCACTGCAGGAAATTCAGGGCCACAGTGATCTCCCGGACTAGTTTCGATTGCCAAGATAGGTCGGAGAGGAATTGCCCAGATTTTTTTCTCCCAAATTGTCCTGGGGTTTTATTTATTTTTTTGCCTCTCTCTGGAGATCACGTGGTTTGGGATGGGATGGGATGGGGTGAGGAGTGTATATATATATTGTGATGTGGAGATGCCGGTGTTGGACTGGGGTGGACAAATGTGAGAAGTCACACAACACCAGGTTATAGTCCAACAGCTTTATTTGAAATCACAAGCTTTTGGAGCGCTGCTCCTTCATCAGGTGAAGTGAAGAGATGCATATAGACACAGCATATATAGTCAGAGAAATCTGCCAGATGATTACAGGTAATCTTTCTAACTGCCCTTTATCACACCTCGTTAGAAGGTTACCTGTTAGAAAGATTACCTGTAATCATCTGGCAGTTTTCTCTGACTATATATGCTGTGCCTATATGCATCTTTTCACTTCACCTGACGAAGGAGCAGCGCTCCGAAAGCTTGTGATTTCAAATAAAGCTGTTGGACTATAACCTGGTGTTGTGTGACTTCTCACATTTGTATATATTGTGATGCACAATTGTGGGGGTCAGACTGGATGGACCAGAGGGTCTTTACCGGTCCTTCATTGGTCGTACGCTCGTAAGTGGGAGTCTGTCAGATGGGATTGGGGTTGTACACTTATGTCAGGGACTCAGAAGCTGCTTTGATTTGTGACTGAGCTCAGGGCTGAGGTTATACAGTCTAGGCCCGGGCTTTTAACCCAAATAATAAACAGGAAACCCACTGGTTTCTTGCTGCCGAGAGTCCCACACACTGAACCCGCGACACCTTTGCGACTTTCTGTAATCAAATGCGTGGGCGCAGACAGAAAAAAGGGAGAGTCAAAAAAATTCTACACAAAAGTTTAAAACAATCCATTGTAAATCTGCAGTTGGAAATTCTTGAAAACGGTGAAACATTTTAAAAATATGTGTATATATATATATATTTTCCGTTTTATATATAGCTCACTGTGGTGGGCCAGTGAGGGTTTGGAAAAAAAAAACCTCATTTAAAACGGACAGATGAGTCAATGGAATATATCAACAGAGTAACTCCTACTTTTCAGCCTAGCTGGGTCAAAGCCGGCCCCGGTTACTGAGGCAACGACCCAATATGACACATATCTTCCAGATTCACTGTACTCCACATCAGACCACAGCAAATGCCACACAGACACAGACAAACCTTCACCAGGAGAAGAGGTTGTAGCTGTTGTAAGATAGCAACAAAACCACACAAGCAACCCGGGCCATTGATGTTTACACCGCGTGACGGCTTTGGCGAGGGATTCCATTTGATCGCAGAATGGAATATTGTCAAATAAAATAAACAGCAGCTCCTCTTGTCGGGTTCCGGGTATCTTCCGACCTTATTTCTATGGAAAATGGAGTGTCGAGGTGGGGGGAGGGAGTTGAAAGGTTATTTACTTTGTTCTATAAGTGAAAACTCCTTAGAAAGGGACTGTTGTTGGTATTTTCCCCAGTTTTCCCTCTCCTCTTCTGGAGTAGAGGTTGCCATAACTCCAGGATCTCTACTGGGAGCTCCAACACGGCAAGAGAGCCCCAGGTGGGCAGAGGAAACGCTTCAAGGACACCCTCCTTGAAAAAGTGCAACATTCCCACGGACACCTGGGAATTCCTGGCCCAAGACCGCACAAAGTGGAGGAGAAGCATAGCAAGCGGAAGCCAAGCGCAGGCAGCGCAAGGAGCACACGTCAACCCAAGCACCCCACACCCACCCGCCCCCTTCAACCACCGTCTGCCCCACCTGTGACAGAGACTGTAGGTCCCGCATTGGACTCATCAGTCACCTGAGAACTCATTTTTAGTGTGGAAGCAAGTCATCCTCGGTTCCGAGGGACTGCCTAAGAAGATTGGCCTGGAGTCTCCAGGAAATAAAGATTAATCTCCTGGACACTGTTGCAAGCAAAACCCGGGAGAAAAATCACAGGAATCCAAGGGTTAAATTACAAGGAGAGATTACACAAATTAGGGATGTATTCCTTGGAATTTAGAAGGGTAAGGGGTGATTTGATCAAAGTTTTCAAGATATTAAGGGGAACTGATAGGGGAGATAGAGAGAAACTATTTCCGCTGGTTGGGGAGTCTAGGACTAGGGGGCAGAGTCTAAAAATTAGAGCCAGACCTTTCAGGAGTGAAATTAGGAAACACTTCTACACACAAAGGGTGGGAGAAGTTTGGAACTCTCTTCCGCAAATGGTAATTGATGCTGGGTCAATTGTTAATTTTAAACCTGAGATTGATAGATTTTTGTTAACCAAAGGTATTAAGGGGTATGGGCCAAAGGCGGGTACATGGAGTTAGGTCGCAGATCAGCCATGATCTCATTGAATGGCAGAACAGGTTTGAGGGGCTGAATGGCCTCCTCTTGTTCCTATGAGTGTTACTTTAAACATTGATTATTATGAAAATATTGGCAATGGGTGGGGGGGGCAAAAAGTTACTTGGCGGGGCGTTTGGAGGCAGGAGGTCACAGAATCACAGAAACCCCACAGTGTAGATAGAGGCCATTTCGGTCCATCGAGCCTGCACCGACACATATCCCACCCGATCCCCGTAACCCCTACACCAACACATATCCCACCCTATCCCCGTAACCCCACGTATTTAATCCCCCTAACACTAAGGGTCAATTTATCATAGCCAATCAACCTAACCCGCACATCTTTGGACTGTGGGAGGAAACCGGAGCACCCGGAGAAAACCCACGCAAACACGGGGAGAATGTGCAAACTCCACACAGACAGTCACCCGAGGCCGGATTCGAACCCGGGTCCCTGGCGCTGTGAGGCAACAGTGCTAACCACTATGCCACCGTGCTCATGTGATGAAACTTCCATGTGCTTTCAGTCACCTAGGCATACGCTCGGGAATTCCCTCCCTAAACCTCTCCGCATCTCCCCCTCCCTCTCCTCCTTTAAGACTCTCCTTAAAACCCCCCCTCTTTGACCAAGCTTTTGGTCACTGCTCCTGGTCTCTCAATCTTCGGCTCAGGTCTCTGTGCTGCGGCTTCTGTGTTAAAGGCACTACGTATTCCATTCCTGTTCTCGTAGGCAACGCTGTGATGCAAACGAGATGTCATTGGAGGCAGTGCATCATACTATCAACAACAACACCTTGCATTTATATAGCGCCTTTAACGTCCCAGGGCCGCTTCACAGGAGCGATTATCAAACAAAATTTGACACCGAGCCACATGAGGAGATATTAGGACAGATGACCAAAAGCTTGGTCAAAAAGGTAGGTTTTAAGGAGCGTCTTAAAGGAGGAGAGGTGGAGAGGTTTAGGGAGGGAATTCCAGAGCTTGGGACCTAGAGAGCTGAAGGCACGGCTGCCAATGGTGGAGCGATGAAAATCGGGGATGGTCAAGAGGCCAGAATTGGAAGAGCGCCGAGATCTGGGAGGGGGGGTTGTGGGGCTGAAGGAGGTTACAGAGATAGGGAGGGGGGAACGAGGCCGTGGATGGATTCGAAAACAAGGATGAGAATTTTAAAATCGAGGCGTTGCCGGACCGGGAACTAATGTAGTGATGGATGAACGAGACCTGGTGCGAGTTAGGAACACGGGGGCAGCAGAGTTTTGGTTGAGCTCAAGGTTACGGAGGGTGGAAAGTGGGAGGCCGGGCCAGGAGAGGCATCGGAATAATCGACTCTATCCAAAGAACACGAGCTCAAATCCCGCCTTGGCAGTTTTGAGAATTTGAATTCAGTTTTAAAATTTGGAAATATAAAGCTGGCGTCAGTAAAAGTGACCACGAGGCTGTCGGATTGTCATTAAAAACAACAATCGGTTCACCGAATCTTAGGGAAGGAAACCTGCGGCCCTTACCCAGGTCTGGGCCTATATGTGACTCCATTCCCACACCAACACGTGGTAGTCTCTTTGCTGCCCAAAGACAAAGCGCTATCGGCAGTTTAAAAAGCAGGCTCACCACCAGCTTCTCAGGGCCACTAGGGACGGGCGATAAATGCCAGTCCTTGCCAGCGATGCCCACATCCCGTGAAGAAACCGAGAGGTGGTTTTCGCTCCCTGCCTCCTGATTTGGGTTGCCAACTCTGGTTGGATGGATCCCTGGAGGTTTCATCGCATGATCTCCCGCCTCCAGTACACCCTCGCCTCTGAGTCGGAAGGTCGTGGGTTCGAGTCCCCACTCCAGAGACTTGAGCCCAAAGATCTGGGCCGACACTCCCAGTGCAGTGCTGAGGGAGTGCCGCACTGTCGGAGGTGCCGTCTGCCCTCTCAGTGGACGTAAAAGATCCCACGGCACTATTTCGAAGAAGAGCAGGGGAGTTCTCCCCCTGGTGTCCTGGGGCCAATATTTATCCCTCAATCAACATCACTAAAAAACAGATTATCTGGGTCATCATCACATTGCTGTTTGTGGGAGCTTGCTGTGTGCAAATTGGCTGCCGCGTTTCCCACATTACAACAGTGACCACACTTTAAAAGTACTTCACTGGCTGTAAAGCGCTTTGGGACGTCCGGTGGTTGTGAAAGGCGCTGTAGAAATGCAAGTCTTTCTTTCTTTATAAGGTGGGCTGCCCTAATGGGATGATAAACAAGGGGCTCGTAATTAAAAGGAAATGAGAATGAGACATCAGACAGCGCACTGGGGAAAGCCCGGGCTCTAGGTGAGAGGAGCGATGACATTTTAACCCTTGTTCTCAGTCCTTATGACTAAGCGATGTACATGGCCATCGGCCTCTGCTATGGGACTATGCCTCACTATGGGGGATTGCCAATAACCTACAGGAGGGATATGCAATCTGCAGTGTGTGTGCTACATACTGCCCCCGACCCCTGGCATTCCAACCCTCAAAGCCCAGGCAACACAGTCCTATTTTCCCTACATTATATTTCAATTTCAATTTTATTTGTCACATAACCAAATACAGCAAGTGAAATCCAGTCAGTGAAATGCTTTTTTCTTAACGAGCCGAGCGCACCGAGCAGCAAAGGACACTTAACTGCCTGGTACGCACGGAGCCCGCAAGGACGGCAGCCATCTTCATCGGCGCCATCACAATAGGGTCCGCCCTCGCCTTGCTCCGCCTTTCCCGCACTCCTGCCCGACAATCTTCAGCCGCCGTGGTACCGATGTCCCGGGGCCTGCTTCTCCCTGGCTCTCCTTCCACCCGGTCTGACCTCCGAGCCTCCCACGGTGTCCGACCTTCCAGGGCCTGCTTTTCCCGCCCTCGGTCCGCTGGCCGCCTCCCCTCCTACCGGTTCGACCTCCGAGCCTCCCGCCGAGGAGCTGCCGGCCGCCGTGCTACAGCAGGTCGTCGTGGCCTCCATCGCTGCTTCTGCTGCCTCCCCGCCGACCTCATCAGCGCCGATGCACAGCGTCTGACTACACTTCAAAAAGTGCTTAATTAACTGTAAAGCACTTTGGAACTTTCTGAGGTCGTGAAAGTCGCTATATAGATGCAAATTCTTGCTTCCTTTATTTGCTGTCGGGTAGGGAGTTCCAGGATTTTGACCCAGCGACGATGAAGGAACGGCCGATATATGTTCCAAGTCGGGATGGTGTGTGGCTTGGAGGGGAACTTGGAGGCGATGGTGCTCCCATGCGCCAGCTGCCCTTGTCCTTCTAGATGGTGGAGGACACGGGTTTGGGAGCTCCGAATGAGGGCTGTCAATGGCTCCATGCCTGTCTTGAAGAGAGGCTGAGAATGGGTAGGGTGGCTTTTCCTGCTTAGGTGAAGTGAGATTCACTTGTTAAAAAACATACAGTACAGGTCAGTTCTATGAAAACTGGATTGGGTCCGTCTACAGAGTAAAGCTTCATTACCTTTTGGCAGCAAATGACCACAGTTTGTACGTGAGGGAAATTTATGATATTAAACACAACCTGATCTTATCAGTAGATCTTAAGAGAGTCTTCCCTCACCTCCCCCGTGGATATGTAAGCACCTTTACCCGCTGTGACTTGATGGAGAAAGGATCTAACGTTGTACTTTACCAAGAGTCATCCAAGTACCGAAACGGCGCGTGCGGATTCTCGTTTACGCTGCACGACAGACACCAACATTTCAGTTGTGTATTCATCGCAAAACTTTGCTTGAAATGCCATGAGTCACAGTTGCCTGACTCCCTCCGCCCCCCACCAATCGCTTTTTGAGCAACTGATTCATATTTTGCCAATTCATGAATGAAAATCTCAAGGTGTGTGGTGACTGAAGAGGAAGTCTCGTCATTTGAAGACCGGTCTGGTATCCAAGGCCAAGAACCAAAATTCCCATCAGAGTGGAACGGACCCGGTCACCGAATCAAGATAGACACAAGGCCTGCCTGCGATGGGACTTCCCCCCCCAGGACCAACTTAGTTGGGTGTTGTAAAGTCTGTGGGTTGTTAGTTAATTAATACACAGACTACCAGAGTAACTTAAAACAGGACTTTACTATTCGAAGGTCAGGGCGAATCTGCCCAATAAATCCTGACACAGCACTTATATACCGGTGTGGTCACCGTCGGTATTACAGTATACAGAAGCCAACAAAGTAGTGCAACACCTAAAGTAGTTCTCTTAAAGGTGGACGGTTACATACAATAGTTCTCTTAAAGGTAGACGGGTACATACACTACAATCCTCCCTTTTTAGCTTACAACATACTGATTCCCCATTAAACATACATTATAACATATATACAACTTTATGCAAGACAGTTCACAGATTCAGTCTCTCTGGAGGTTTCCGGACTCTGTCCGGATAACGCCTCGGTGGTGTCGTAACTCCCGGCGGGGTAGCAGGTGCTTCTGGCAAGGTCGATTCGGCTTGAAGGACAGTGTCAGGTTAATCTGATTCCAGTATTACCAGATCGGAGGTAGGTGTTCTGGGTATCTCTGTCTCAACATTAACCGTGTAAGGTGGTGGAGTAGATTGGCCATTTGTGGCTGACCCTATGATCTGGTCAACATGGCGCCTTATTATACTGTCCCCAATGTCCACCGTATACATCAATGGCCCTAGCCTTTTTCCAATAGTTCCAGGCTGCCATTTCTCGGTACGGTAGTCCCGGGCCAAAACTTGTTGACCTATCTGAAAAGATCTAGTTGGCCTTTCATTCATGCCCTGGAATTGCCGGTTCTCTACGTCCCTTCTGACGTTTGGCTTAAGCAAATCCAGCCGGCATCTTAGTCGTCTATTAAAAAACATCATGGCGGGAGTTTGATTTGTGACCGCATGTGTTGCATTCCTGTATGCCAACAAGAAGCTATCCACCTTATGTTGTAAGTTAATGGCTTCATTACCCATGGCCTTTATGGCCTTCTTGAAGGTCTGGACAAACCTTTCAGCCAATCCATTGGAGGCGGGATGGTATGGGGCTGACGTGTAGTGCTTAACCCCATTGCTCTTTAAGAATTTCTTGAATTCTTCGGACACAAATTGCGGTCCATTATCAGAACAGATCTGTTCCGGCAGCCCATTCCTAGCAAACATGGTCCTTAACACTGTGATGGTTTTTTCCGTGGTGGTGGTGGACATCTTTATTACCTCCGGCCACTTGGAGTGTGCATCCACCGCTATTAGAAACATTGAGTCCATAAATGGACCAGCAAAGTCGATGTGTACCCTTTGCCAAGGAGATGAGGGCCACTCTCATGGATGCAGAGGAGCCTGTGGTGGCGCGTTTTGGACCTTCTGGCATCCTAGACAGCTCTTAGTGATTTCTTCGATGTCCCCATCAATGCCTGGTCACCACACGAACGCTCTTGCTAGGTTCTTCATTTTCACTCCACCCAGATGTCCCTCGTGCAGCTCCTTTAACACCTTCTGTTGAAGTTTGGGTGGAATCACCACTCTAGATCCACACATCAGGGTTCCTCGACACACTGACAGCTGTTCTTTTCTCTGCAAAAATGCTGGCAGCGTTGGTTTGCCCTGTGCTGGCCATCCCTCCACCGTTAAATCATAGACTCGTGAGAGAGTCGGGTCATTTCTTGTTTCGTTTTCGATCATCGAATTTGTTACTGGTAGACATTCCACTATGGATGAGTGGAACATCTCTACCGGGTCCACTGTAGTCGCTTCTTCTACTATCGGCAATGGCAAACGCGATAACCCATCAGCATTTCCATGCTGCTTGGACCTTTTGTATTCGATGTCATATTGGTGTGCCCCAAGTAACACGGACCACCTCTGTAACCTTTGCGCTGTCATGATGGAAACGGCCTTGTTAGGGTTGAATATGGACACCAACGGCTGGTGGTCTGTCAGTAATGTGAACTTCTTGCCCTGCAGGTAATGATTGAATTTCTTTACGCCCCACACAATTTGTGAGGTGTTCTTCCTCGTCTTCTCCCGTAATCAGGATATCGTCTAAGTAACACTGCGTGCTTGGAATTCCTTGTAATACTTGCTCCATGGCCCTCTGCCAAATTGCTGGAGCCGAAGCTACCCCAAAAACCAGTCTATTATAACGATACAAGCCTCTGTGTGTGTTGATGGTGAGGTACTGACGCGACTCTTCCTCGACTTCCATTTGTAAGTATGCCTGTGCCAGGTCTATCTTGGTGAAGTGTTTCCCTCCAGCCAACGAAGCAAAGATATCTTCAATCCGTGGAAGCGGGTATTGTACCGTGTGAAGCACCGGATTCACTGTGATCTTGAAGTCTCCGCAGATGCGGACCTTCCCCGGTCCCCCTGGCTTGTTACTTGGTGAAGACTTCATGACGGGAACAATGGGCGTGGCCCACTCACTCCAGTCCACTTTTGACAGTACCCCTGATCGTTCAAGTTCTTCCAATTCTGCCTCCACAGCAGGTCGTATCGCGTAAGGTACCGATCTGGCTTTGAAAAATTTTGGGCTTGCATGTTCTGCAATCTTAACCTTTGCTTTAATTCCTCGCAGTGTTCCCAGTCCTTGCTGGAATACCTCTTTAGCTTCGTCCAATATTCTGGACAACCGTTCAGGTTTGACATCTTCCTTTCCGGAATCTACCGTCATGGTGTTTAGTGAATGCCAGTCTATCTTTATTTTCCTGATCCACTCCCGTCCCAGAAGTGGTGGACCTCCCTCAGGCAACACATACAGGTCCATCCTTTGGTGATCTTTGTCCTTGTATCTCACCTTGACTTCTATCTTTCCGATGGGGTATACTTTGTGCCCCGTGTATGTCTGCAATACTAGTTCCGTATCCCGTAGGGGAATATGCTTGAATAACTTTTTATAATCATGCTTATTCATGACCGTCAACGCCGATCCGGTGTCCACTTCCATTTTCACTTGGACTTTTGCAATCTGTAGTGTGATCCAGATAGCTTGTCGGTCAGCTTCATTACTCACATTGTGAATTCTCAGACTATCCAGTTCCTTGCAGTTGGAGTGTGAGTCCGAATTCTGTTCTTCCGGACTCTTCCTAGTCACCTCATGTACCTTTCTGTACCTCTTTTGTGGTGACTCATTATTGTTGGTCTTCTTTCCTGACCGGCATACCTTAGCTATGTGACCGAGCTTGCCACATTTCCTACATTCCTGGTTTTTAAACCAGCATTGGTTCTGGTCATGTGTTGTCTTCCCACAACGATAACATTTTGTTGTTGTCGAGGTAATTTGATCCACACTGAGTGCCGCTGTCTTTAGCTGCATTTCCGCAGTTCCCTTCGCTGCGGCTTCGTGCGATGCTGCAATAAGGACAGCCCTGTCAAGTGTAAGGTCGTTCTCTTCGAGTAGTCGCTTTTGCGTTCTTTCCTTTGCCAATCCGCACACGAACTTGTCTCGCAATGCCTCTGTCAGAGTCCCTCCAAACTGGCAGTATTTCGCTAGTCTACGCAGTTCGACCAAGTATTCTGCGTTGCTTTCGTCTTTCCGTTGCGTTCTCGCGTAAAATTTGGATCGTTCCACTAACATCAGTGGTGCGGGGTTAAAATGATCCTTCAGGACAGCGACAATATCATCGAAAGTCTGATCCGCCGGTTTAGCTGGTGCTAGTAGATGCTTCAAGAGCCCGTATGTCTTCGCGCCCATCGAGTTTAGCAAGGTTATAGCTTTGTCATCTTCTTCTATTTTATTGGCCTCACCATAGATCTCAATGCGTTCCACATACGTGGCCCAGTCTTCTACCTCGGAATTAAAATCGTTGATGTTACCACGCTTAGGCATCTTCCTCTCTTCCTGATGACACCACGGATTATTTCTTTAAATTTTCTTTTTTTTTCAAAGATGGCGGTTCTCGCGAAAATGGCGGTTTCCCGCGCTTATCTTCTCTCCCCGCCCACTTCAATGGCGGTTTCCCGCTTCTGTCTTCTTCCCCGCCTAATGGCGGCTTCCCGCGTTTCTTCCCTGGCGGGAGGGGTACACTTTCCCCACGGGCGACGGCCGCTGGCTTTCAGGTTCACAGCCTGCGCGTCGGCTTCAGTGCTTTCCCTTTTCTCGGCAGGGCAACCGGCGCTGGGTACACCCCGTTGACGGCGAACAGTTTCAGCCGCTGGGCTGGCTCTCGCTCAGTTCCCCTTGCTCGGGCTCTGTCTCTCTCCCGCTCGCTCGGCTCTACCGGCGCTGGGTACACCCCGTTGACGGAGAACAGTTTCAGCCGCTGGACTGGCTCTCGCTCAGTCTCCCTTGCTTGGGCTCTGTCTCTCTCCCGCTCGCTCGGCTCTACCGGCGCTGGGTACACCCCGTTGACGGAGAACAGTTTCAGCCGCTGGACTGGCTCTCGCTCAGTCTCCCTTGGTCGGCTCTGCCTCTCCCGCTCGCTCGGCTCCCAATCGCGCCTCCCAGCCCTCTCGCAGTCCGGTGCTTCCCTCCCCGGCTGCGGCTGAGTTTTTATATCTTCCCACGCCTACGCTCCCGGTCGCAGCTCTTCGTGGCTTCGGTCGCTGCCCGGCCTTTTTCGCCGGTCGCGGTCTAGCTGTCTCACGACGCCGTTGCATCCCCAGCCTGTCTGTACCGCGGCTTCCTTGCTCCACGCTGCCCCAGTCTCAGCGCCTCTGGGCCCGACTTCTGTCCAGCTCCTTTCCCCCTCGACCGTGGTCGAGTGCACCGCCCTTATCCTCCGGTTATTCTTTTTACTTTCCCTTACTCACAGTCACCGTGGCCGCCTTGCTTCTCGTGCTGATCGGCTCACTCCTCACCGTGGCAGAAGGGACAGTCAGTGCCTGTTGCTGATGGAAGTCTTTGTCTCTAAATTCTTCCTCCTTTCTAGTTCTGCAGCCTCGAGTTTTCTCCCAGCAGAACGACGAGGGCGGTTGCCTCTTCTCGACGCTCGTTAACTGCTTCGGAAGTATTGTTGCCGCAGGGTACGATCGGACTCGTCGCCACTGTAAAGTCTGTGGGTTGTTAGTTAATTAATACACAGACTACCAGAGTAACTTAAAACAGGACTTTACTATTCGAAGGTCAGGGCGAATCTGCCCAATAAATCCTGACACAGCACTTATATACCGGTGTGGTCACCGTCGGTATTACAGTATACAGAAGCCAACAAAGTAGTGCAACACCTAAAGTAGTTCTCTTAAAGGTGGACGGTTACATACAATAGTTCTCTTAAAGGTAGACGGGTACATACACTACAGGTGTAGTTCCACAGGCAGTGGCTGCCTCAATGGGAGGCCATTATGTATGTGTGAGCTTTGAGTGCCATCTATCCAAGTGTAGACAACATCACCTGACTCGAGGAACAGCACCTCATCTTTCGATTAGGCACTTTACAGCCTTCCGGACTCAATATCGAGTTCAACAATTTCAGATCATAACCTCGGCCCCTATTATTATATTTTTATATCCACACCTTTGGTTTGTGCCTTTTCTATTTTTCTCTCTCCCACATGGCAGCTGTCTTTCATCCTGCCAGCGCATTTCACACTTCATCTAGAGCCATCCTTTGTCTCTTTACCTGTCCTATTACCATCTCGTCTCGCCTTAACTATCTCTTAATGTCTCTTCACCTCTCAGACCCTCCCTTTTGTTCTTTCATCCCCGCCCCCATTTCCCAGCCCCCAAACTGGCCTTTTAATCTGTTTCATTTCCCGCTTTTTTCTCAGTTCTGACGAAGGGTTTCAACCTGAAGCGTTGACTCTGTTTCTCTCTCCACGGATGTTGCCCTGGCCGGCTGAGTTTTTCCAGCGTTTTCTGTTGTTATCACCTGACTCTTCTCCTGTGCAGCAGTCACTGGATGACTTTTCTTTATTAAACCATAAGTAGACCAAAAACCTAACAAAAGTGCCCCCTTTTTAAAGGGGCACAACTAATAAAGAACTGAGGAACATCAGAACAGGAGGAGGCCATTCAGCCCCTCGAGCCTGTTAAGCCATTCAATGAGATCATGGCTGATCTGTATCCTAACTCCATCCACCTACCTTGGTTCCATTATCTTGTCTAGCAAAAATCTATCAAACTCAGATTTAAAATTAATTGAGCTGGCATCTACTGCTTTTTGTGGGTGAGAGTTCCACACTTCTGCCACCCTTTGAGTGAAGAAGTGTTTCCTAACATCTCTCCTGAATGGCCTGGCTCTGATTTTAAGGTTGTGTCCCATTGTCCTAGACGCCACCAGTGGAAAAGGTTTCTCTCTACCCCATCAATTCCTTTCAAAATCCTAAAAACTTCAATCAAATTACCCCTTAACCTTCTGTATTCCAAGGGAATACAAGCCTAGTTTATGTAATCTCTCCTCGTAATATAACCCTTGGACCCATGGTAATGTTCTGGTGAGTCTGCGTGGCACTCCTTCCAAGACCAATATATCTTTAAGCAAAAATAAAGGAAACTCACAATATTATTTGCACTCACACTACAGTCCCTGCAGGTGCCCACTGGTCGCGGAAGGCCTCAAGCGCACCGGTGGACACCACGCTCCTTCTTCAGGACCACCCAGGCGCGGACAAGACCGCGGAAGAGAGGCAGGCAGAGCCAGAGTGACCACCCCCATGGGACGTGACCAACCTGGACCTGTGGATGGCCACCTCAGCCAGACCCAGGAGCAGACCCACCAGGAGGTCCTCCGACTTTCCCGACTTCTCCCCTCTCTGGAGTCACTGGGTGCTGGCCAGCTGGTGTTCCCTCTTTCTTAACCCGAGAGTACCGCCACCACACTGGCTGATATCAATTCACTGACTGGGGATTCAACCCCTTCTTGGTCAGTCCAGCTGAGAGATGAAAAGTTTTACCTCTGAGCCATCGGGATTTCAAAATTGTGCTCCCTGTGTCCAACTCAAAATCGTCTCCATATACCAAGAACAAAAGTGGACCCAGTACTGACCCTAGCTATGCCACTTCCAACCGTTCTCCAATCCATGCAATGCCCATTTATCCTAACTCTTCATTTCCTGTCCATGAACTAACTATCTGGACCATGCTGTTATATTTCCTCTTGTACCATATGCCTGAACTTTTCTAATGAGCCTCTCATGAGACACCTTATTGAAAGCCTTCTGAAAATCCATATACAATGCATCCACCGCATTCCCATTATCTATCTAATCAGTCACACTCTTACTAAATTTGTCAAACAGGACTTGCCTTTAATAAATCCATGTTCGCTGTCCTTGAATATCCTGTGCATTTCTAAAATACTCGCTATTTTATCTCAAATTATTGATGCTAAGAGTAACATTAGACTAACTGGTCTATAGTTTCCCAGTTTATCCTGCAATATAACGTGGATAAATGCAAGGTTATCCGCTTTGGTGGCAAAAACAGGAAGGCAGATTATTATCTGAATGGCAATAGATTGGGAGAAGGGGAAGTGCAATGAGACCTGGGTGTCCTTGTGCACCAGTCGCTGAAGGTAAGCATGCAGGTGCAGCAGGCGGTTAAGAAGGCAAATGGTATGTTGGCCTTCGTAGCGAGAGGGTTTGAGTACAGGAGCAAGGATGTCTTGCTGCAGTTGTACAGGGCCTTGGTGAGACCACATCTTGAGTATTGTGTGCAGTTTTGGTTGCCTTATCTGAGGAAGGATGTTCTTGCCGAGGAAGGATGTTCTTGCCATGGAAGGAGTTCAGCGAAGATTCACCAGGCTGATACCTGGGATGGCAGGAATGACGTATGAGGAGAGATTGGGTCAATTGGGCTTATACTCGCTGGAGTTTAGAAGAATGAGAGGGGATCTCATTGAAACTTATAAAATTCTGACAGGACTGGACAGACTAGATGCAGGAAGGATGTTCCCGATGGTCGGGGAGTCCAGAACCAGAGGTCACAGTCTAAGGATAAGGGGTAAGCCATTTAGGACAGAAATGAGGAGGAATTTCTTCACCCAGAGAATGGTGAACCTGTGGAATTCTCTACCACAGAAGGCAGTAGAGGCCAATTCATTAAAAATATATTCAAGAAGGAGTTGGATATATTTCTTAAGGCTAAAGGGATCAAGGGATATGGGGAGAAAGCAGGGACAGGGTACTGAATTTGGATGATCAGCCATGATCGCATTGAATGGCGGAGCAGGCTCGAGGGGCCGAATGGCCGACTCCTGCTCCTATCTTCTATGTTTCTCCCCTCCCTTCTTCAGCAAAGGTGTTCTATTGCCTCCAATGGCACAATTTGCATATTTAAGAAGCATTGAAAAATAGTTGGCCAAAGCCTCTGCTCTCTCCTCTTTGACCTCTTTCAACAGCCAAGGGTACTGGGGATCAGGGTGACTTAGCCACCTTGAGGGTTGCTATTTTTTTGGAACAATTTCCTTTGCTACAGTTATCTCTATCGATTGTTCCACATCCTCCTCTGGTACACCTACACTTTCACTTCCATCATCACTGGTACAAACCGATACAAAATATTTATTACGTATCTCTACATACTTTCATTTTCCACAATTAAACTCGGGACAGAAAGCTTAGACATTCCTGCCTTTTAAAGGTTGTAATTTACACCGGTTAGATTTTAATAATTAGTATCAGAATTACAATTTAAAGAGTGGTTAGTGAGAGAGAACAGTTCAATTATCGTAGAATCATACAGCAGACATCTTGAAACATATAAGATACTGAAGGGGGGCTTGACAAGGTAGATGCAGAGAGGATGTTTCCCCTCGTGGGGAAATCTAGAACTAGGGGGCATAGTTTCAGAATAAAGGGGTCGCCCTTTTAGAATTGAGATGAGGAGGAATTTCTTCTCTCAGAGGGTCGTAAGTCTGTGGAATTCTCTGCCCCAGAGAGCCGTGGAGGCTGGGTCATTAAATACATTGAAGGTGGAGATAGACAGATTTTTGCAAGATAAGGGAGTGAAGGGTTATGGGGAGCAGGCAGGGAAGTGGTTTTGAGCCCAAGATCAGACCATGATCTTATTGAATGGCGGAGCAGGCTCGAGGGGCCAAGTGGCCTATTCCTGCTCCTATTTCTTATGCTTCTTATGTTCCAGCACAGAAGGTGGTCATTCGGCCCATCGTGCCTGTGCCGGCTCTTTGAGCGAGCTATCCAATTAGTCCCACTCCCCCCTGCTCTTTCCCTATTGCTATGCCCTTTTGAAAGTTACTATTGAATCTGCTTCCACCGCCCTTTCAGGCAGCGCGTTCCAGATCGCTACGAAGGCCAACATACCATTTGCCTTCTTAACCGCCTGCTGCACCTGCATGCTTACTTTCAGCGACTGGTGCACAAGGATGCCCAGGTCTCATTGCACTTCCCCTTCTCCCAATCTATTGCCATTCAGATAATAATCTGCCTTCCTGTTTTTGACACCAAAGTGGATAACCTCGCATTTATCCACGTTATACTGCATCTGCCATGCTTCTGCCCAATCACCCAACCTGGTAGAGAGGCAGAGAAGGTTTAGGGAGGGAATTCCAGAGTTTAGGGCCTCGGCAGCTGAAGGCACGGCCGCCAATGGTGGGGTGATTAAAATTGAGGATGGGCGAAGCAGACATGATTTCCTGCTCCTGGTCGCTATCCAGTGGTTCCCCTGCTGGAAAGTGGGAAGAATTGGATGTCGGGTGAGGGCAGGATTGGGTTAGTCTGTGGTGCCCCCTCCATTGAATATTAGTGGGCCCCTACCCCAGCGTGAGTCGGTCCCTTCAGGAGAGGAGTTTGCATTTATATAGCACCTTTCACGTCCTCGGGAGGCCACAAAGCGCTTCCACTATTTTTCATTACTGTTGTGATGTAGAAAAATACCTCAGCCAATTTGTGCACAGCAAGCCCCCACACACCCCAGTGAGATGAATGACCAGTTTTAGTGTTGTTGGCTGAGATAAACGTTGGCCAGGCCACCAGGGAGAACTCCCCTGCTCTTATTTCAATAGTGGTGACGTAAGAAAACTACTAGGCACTTGGTCTAAACGTTAAACAAAGCTTTAATCAACTGTTTTGCAACATGGAGGTCTAGTTGTGTCCTTCACTAGTTCCTGTTAAGAATGTACTGCGCAAGCTGGGCCCGTGCCCGAGTATTTATACTCTCCCTGGACAGCGCCACCCGCAGGCCGCTCAGTATTATTTCATAAGTCTTTCTTTCATGAATGACTGATTCATGTCAAGCGGCATGGGATCTTTTACCCGAGAGGGAAGACCTCAGTACTGCACTGGGAGTGTCAGCCTAGATTATGTGCTCAGGCCTCTGGAGTGGGACGCACCCACAACCTGCAGACTCGGGGACGAGAGTGCTGTCCACTGAGGCACGGCGCTTTCATCCCCTCCTTCCGAAAGGTGCTGACTCTCACCGCGGCACAATTCCACAGGTTTAACATAGTCCCTGAGAAACAGCTCGTCGGACAATGCGGCACTCCCTCAGTACTGCAGACATGTCAGTCTACGATGACATGCCCAAATTTGGAGTGGGGCTTGAACCCCATAAACCTTCTGATTTGGAGGCGAGAGTGCGACCAACTGTCCCAAGCTTTGGGATGAGACGTTAAACCGAGGCCCTGTCTGCTCGCTCGGGTGGACGTAAAAGATCCTGCAGGCACTATTTCGAAGAAGAGCAGGGGGAGGTCTCCCCGGTGTCCCGGGCCCAATATTTATCCCTCAACCAACATCACTAAAAAAACACTGATAATCTGGTCACCATCACATTGCTTTTTTGTGGGAGATTGATGTGGTGCAGATTGGCTGCCGCGTTTCCTACAAAAGTGACTACACTCCAAAAAGTACCTCATTGGCTGTAAAGCGCTTTGGGACGTCCTGAGGTGGTGAAAGGCGCTATAGAAATGCAGGTTTTTCTTATCTTTCTGACATATAGGAGAAGAGGATGAGGTGACAAAAAATTAAAAACAACAGAGAAGGAAACTGTGAAGGAGGAATCGCCATGGTGACATTCCTTCGCCTCGTGAGTCACTTTGTTTTTTCAGCCTCGTCGAATTGGAAAATAATTTCATTGACAACTAGAAAGTTCCAGAACTGCTCATAGCAGGCAAACAGATGGAAACTTAAATAGAGATGGTATAAGATACGTTAGAAAAACACTTGGGAGAGTGGTTCTGTACCAATAAACACCAATATAACAATATTTCTATGTAGGTCGTCGCCATACGTGTCTTCACACTGTTCCCTTTGGGGAACTGTATGAAGTGGTGGAAGGATTTCTGGCCGCGATTAACGCTCCTTCCGTGACCGTAACCATCTTCGTACCAGCCATTAGGGTGGTTAGCCCTATGGCGGGAGGGTTTTACGGGCTCCCACAACCCATACGAGGGGGGGGGGGGCCACCCACACCCACGGACGCAAGTATCCCGCTGGATGTCAACCCAGAATTTAGAGCCGGAGCTCCGACTCCACTTGCCGGGACTGTCTGGAGCGGGGTTCGAAACCCTACGCCTTCTGGCCCAGCGGCGGGGATGCTACCGCTACGCCAAAGGCCCACTCCCTTCTATGTAGGTTAAGGGGAGATTAAATAGAGGTGTGCAAAATTCATGAAAGAATTTGATAAGAGTAAATAAGGAGAAACTGTTTCCAGTGGCAGGAGGGTCGGTACTCACGAGGACACAGATTTAAGGTAATTGCAAAAGAACCAGAGGGGAGACGAGATTTTTCTTTAAGCAGCGAGTTGCTGTGATCTGGAACGCGCTGCCTGAAAGGGCGGTGGAAGCAGATTCACCAGTAACTTTCAAAAGGGGAATTGGATAAATACTTGAAGAGAAATATTTGCAGGGCTATGGGACTAATTGGAGAGCACAGGCACGATGCACCATTTTACGATTCCAATCTGCTAACAGTTATGTGCAGGGAGATTCATTGTAGTAATCAGACTTTCACCGATAGTGGGTGACTCATACTCAAGCTGCCACCACTGAGAGTGCCCTGCCATGTGTGCGTGTTTTGGCGATGTTATGCAAACGGAATAGAATTCAGCTTCCCTCTCTGAAACCCCGCTTCTATAGAGGATCAAAACAGCCCGTGAAAACACACTCGTGCCCTTTCAAGGGGTTACTGTAAATCACGTGGCCCACTGCGTCAAAGGTACTCTTTCGGAATGACTGAGGCTGCGCTGCACGTGGGTGCCTCACCTTTACAGCCAATGCAGTACTTTTTGGCAGTGCAGTCGCTGTTGTAATGTAGGGAAATCTGGCTGCCATTTCACGAACAGCAAGCTCCCACCAACAGCAAATGTGACGATGACCAGATCATCAGTTTTAGGTGTTGGTTGAGGAATAAATATTGGCCCCAGGACTCCAGGGAGAACTCCCCCTGCTCATCTCTGAAATAGTGCCACGGGATCTTTTACGTCCACCTAACAGGGGAACCACGGTTTAAGGTCCCATCCGATAGTGCAGCGCGCCCTCAGTTCTGTACTGGGGGTTGTCGGCCTGGATTACGTGCTCAAGTCTCTGGGGTGGGACTTAAGCCCACAACCTTCTGACTCAGAGGCGAGAGAGACAGCGCTGCCCACTGAGCCACGGGCTGAGACCTAAAGGGGAAGGGGAGGTGGAATCAATATCCAAAGGGATATTGAAGTTCAGCGAAGATTCACCAGACTGATACCTGGGATGGCAGGAATGACGTATGAGGAGAGATTGGGACGATTGGGCTTGTACTCGCTGGAGTTTAGAAGAATGAGAGGGGATCTTATTGAAACTTATAAAATTCTGACAGGACTGGACAGACTAGATGCAGGAAGGATGTTCCCGATGGTCGGGGAGTCTAGAACCAGGGGTCACAGTCTAAGGATAAGGGGTAAGCCATTTAGGACAGAGATGAGGAGGAATTTCTTCACCCAGAGAGTGGTGAACCTGTGGAATTCTTTACCACAGAAGGCAGTTGAGGCCAATTCATTAAATATATTCAAGAAGGAGTTGGATATATTTCTTAAGGCTAAAGGGATCAAGGGGTATGGGGAGAAAGCAGGGACCGGGTACTGAATTTGGATGATCAGCCATGATCGCATTGAATGGCGGAACAGGCTCGAGGGGACGAATGGCCTACTCCTGCTCCTATCTTCTATGGGAAGCGGAATGTAACACACCTCCTTGGAAATTTTGCTTTTTGTTCCCCTTGATAGCAGAAATGATAACATGAATTAGTTCTGGGAACCGAATATTGGGAAGAACAGCCTGGAAATTGCGTGGATTGTGGAGTTTCCCTCCTTTGGAGCAGGAGACTGAACTTTGGGCAGTAAGTTGGCGACATCTGGTGGGCAGCATGTGGTAGTGCTGCTCCAACACAGTCAGTGTCACGGTCACACCCACTACTCGACCAGTTTGTAATTGTATAAAGGCCGGGAGCTTCCTCTGCTTTGGTGCCCCAGAGACGCGGGGAAACGTGGGCACAAACGCAGTTGCGCGGCTTAACACTTCAGCACTCCCAAGTCTCCTCGATCTTTTAAGGCCATTCATCAAACTCTCCGTCCCAGCGAATCAGATAGGAACAGGAGGCGGCCATTCAGCCCCTCGAGCCTGTTCTGCCATTCAATGAGTTCATGACTGATCTGCGACCTAACTCCATCTACCCGCCTTTCCCCACATCCCTTAATACCTTTGGTTAACAAAAATCTAGCAATCTCTGATTTAAAATTAACAATTGGCCCAGCATCAATTGCCGTTTGCGGAAGACAGTCCCAAACTTCTCCCACCCTTTGTGTGTAGAAGCGTTTCCTAATTTCACTCCTGAAAAGTCTGGCTCTAATTTTTAGACTCTGCCCCCTAGTCCTAGACTCCCCAACCAGCGGAAATAGTTTCTCTCTATCTCCCCTATCTGTTTCCCTCAATATCTTGAATACTTCGAACAAATCACCCCTTAACCGTCTAAATTCCAGGGAATACAACCGTGGTTTGTGTAATCTCTCCTCGTAATTTAACCCCTTGGAGACCACAAAAAAAAAACTGCCTCTTGGACGTCCTGGGAAGTTAAGTTAATAATCAAACTTCCTTGTATCGTGGAGCAACAGACTTTCTGATATAAACGGGATGGCTTCGAAGTGTCATGAGATGGAAGGATTGGCTTGTCTTCTGGTTATGGTGAGCGGGTCGGACTTTGTGCTGGTTTTACAAAGTTGGCCTGGACAATCTCTTCAGATTAACAACAGAAAACGCTGGAAAAACTCAGCAGGCCAGGGCAGCATCCGTGGCGAGAGAAACAGAGCCAACGTTTCGGGTCGAAACCCTTCGTCAGAACTGAGAAAAAAAAGTAGGAAATGAAACGGATGAAAAAGTAAGTTGGGGGCTGGGAAATGGGGGAGGGGATGAAAGAACAAAGGGGAAGGTCAGTGAGAGGTGAAGAGACATTGAGAGATATTCAAGGCAAGACGAGATGGTAATAGGACAGGTAAAGAAACAAAAGACGGCTCTGGATGAAGTGTGAAATGCACTGGCAGAGTGAGAGACAGCTGCCACGTGGGAGAGAAAAGGCACAAACCTAAAGTGTGGATAAAAAATATATAAATATGATGGGGGCCGAGGTCATGATCTGAAATTGTTGAACTCGATATTGAGTCCGGAAGACTGTAAAGTGCCTAATCGGAAGATGAGGTGCTGTTCCTCGAGCTTACGCTGAGCTTCATTGGAACAATGCAAGAGCCCTCCTCAGATTACCGCTGGCCCTTGTTCATGCTGGCATGGTCCCTACGAGTCCCACCGGGTGGCAGTATTGGCGGAGGCAGGAACCGGGCCAATCATTTGATTTTCCCTGTCTGAATTTTGTTTTGGAAAGCCGGTTCGTTCTGAACAAAACAAACCAACAGGCGCGTGTTCAAAATAAACGCCCAAAATGGCCCGAAGCGGAGCATTACATGGGGCGGGGCGGGAGGGAAAACGGGACAAGCACTGTCCAGAATCAGGGAGGTAACTGAGGCACGGTTGACGAGTGAGGTTTGAGGAGCCTTCTAAAGGTGGAATGAAGTAAAGAAAGGCTTGCATTTCTCTGGCGTCTTTCACGACCACCGGATGTCCCAAAGCACTTTACAGCCAATGAAGTACTTTTTGAAGTGTAGTCGCTGTTGTAATGTGGGAAACGTGGCAGCCAATTTGCGCACAGCAAGCTCCCACAAACAGCAATGCGATAATGACCGGATCATCTGTTTTAGTGACATTGATTGAGGGATAAATATTGGCCCCAGGACACCAGGGAGAACTCCCCCCCTGCATCTCTTCTTCGAAACAGCGCCATAGGATCTTTTATGTTCACCCGAGAGGGCAGATAGACGGGGCCTCAGATTAACGTCTCATCCGAGAGACGGCACCTCCGACAGTGCCGCACTCCCTCAGTACTGCACCGGGAGTGTCGGCCTGGATTTTTTTTTTGTGCTCGGGTCTCTGGAGTGGGACTCGAACCCACAACCTTCGGACTCAGAGACCTACTGACTCAGAGGGCGATGGCGCTACCAACTGAGCCACGGTTGACACTGTAGAGCAACGTGAAGGGGTTTAGGGAGTGCGGACATGTGATGGTTGCAGCATATTTATACTCTTTCCAGTATGAAATCTCAATATGCAGGGAAATGGCTTCATTTTCTTCTGTTTTGTCTAACTATTGGATCGATTATATAGCATTCATCTATCGAATAGACACTCCACCCGCTGCCCTCCAGTAACCCGCCCAGTGGCCGTTACTCATGTAGGAGCTTTTCTTTCTTTCATTCATTCACGGAACTTGAGCACAAAATCTCGGCCGACACTCCCAGTGCAGTACTGAGGGAGCGCCGCACTGTCGGAGGTGCCGTCTTTCGGATGAGACGTTAAACCGAGGCCCCGTCTGCTCTCTCAGGTGGACGTAAAAGAACCCACGGGGCCACTATTTTGAACTCGAGCAGGGGGGGAGTTCTCCCCGGTGTCCTGGGGCCAATATTTATCCCTCAATCAACATCACTAAAAACAGATTCTCTGGTCATTATCACATTGCTGTTTGTGGGAACTTGCTGTGCGCAAATTGGCTGCCGCGTTTCCCACATTACAACAGTGACTACACTTCAAAAAGTACTTCATTGCCTGTAAAGCGCTTTGGGACGTCCTGAGGTCGTGAAAGGCGCTATAGAAATGCAAGAAATAAAAAAACAAAAATGCTGGAAACACTCAGCCGGTCAGGCAGCATCTGTGGAGAGAGAAACAAGAGTTAACGTTTCAGGTCGATGACCTTTCGTCAGAACTGCAAGTCTTTCTTTTCTATCCTCCCGAATACTGGCGCCCGCCCCCAATTTGCTTTTTCTATTATTGCATTTGCTGTTTGCGGGAGCTTGCTGTGCGCAAACTGGCTGCCGCGTTTCCCTACGTTACAACAGTGACTTTGCTTATATAAAAAAAAGACCGTCAACAAAGTACATCAGAATGGCAGCTGGCCCCTTTAAATAACTTAAATGAAAACAGAAAATGCTGGAACTGCTCAGCCGGTCAGGCAGCATCTGTGGAGACCACGCTCGATCAGCTCCGATGGACGGGTCACATTGTCCGCATGCCCGATAGGAGACTCCCAAAACAAGTGCTCTACTTGGAACTCCGACACGGCAAGAGAGCCCCAGGTGGGTAGAGGAAACGCTTCAAGGACACCCTCAAAGCCTCCTTGAAAAAGTGTAACATCCCCACCGACACCTGGGAATCCCTGGCCCAAGACCGCACAAAGTGGAGGAGAAGCATCCGGGAAGGTGCCGAACACCTCGAGTCTCTTCGCCGGGAGCAAGCGGAAGCCAAGCGCAGGCAGCGCAAGGAGCGCACGTCAACCCAAGCACCCCACACCCACCCCCTTCAACCACCATCTGCCCCACCTGTGACAGAGACTGTAGGTCCCGCATTGGACTCATCAGTCACCTGAGAACTCATTCTTAAAGTGGAAGCAAGTCATCCTCGGTTCCGAGGGACTGCCTAAGAAGGAGATCTGTGGAGAGAGAAACAGAGTTAACGTTTCAGGTCGATGTGCTTTTGTCAGAACTGGAAAAAGTTAGAGATGTAACAGGTTTTAAGCAAGTGCAGGGAAAGGGGGGAGGGGAGGAAAGAACAAAAGGGAAGGTCTGTGATAGAGTGGAAGGCAGGAGAGATTAAGAGACAAAAGGGGTGATGGTGCGAGGCAAAATGAGATGGCAATGGAACAAGTAAAGAAATAAAAAGATGGGTCTAGAGGAGGTGTAAATGGGGATGGCAGAATCATCAACAGCTGCAGTCTGAAAAAATGGGGGCCGAGGTTATGGTCTGAAATTGTTGAACTCAATGCTGAGTCCGGAAGGCTGTAAAGTGCCTAATTGAAAGATGAGGTGCTGTTCCTCGAGCTTGTGTTGAGCTTCGTTGTAACAGTGGAGGAGCCCGAGGACGGAGAGGTCAAAGTGGGAGTGGACGGAGAATTAAAGTGACAGGCGACCGGAAGCTCGGGGTCACGCTTGCGGACTGAATGGGGGCGTTACGCTAAGCTGTCACCCAATCTGCATTTGGTCTCCCCAATGTAGAGGAGACCGTGTCGTGAGCAGCGAATACGGTATACTAAATTGCAAGAAGTACAAGTAAATAAAAACAGAGAATGCTGGAAACACTCAGCGGGTCGGGCAGCATCTGTGGCGCGAGAAACAGAGTTAACGATTCAGGTCGATGACTGTTTGTCACAACTGCAAGTCTTTCTTTTCAATTCCCCGAAATACTGGCGCCAGCCCCCAATTTGCTTTTGTATTAACACATTTGCTGTTTGCAGGAGCTTGCTGTGCGCAAACTGGCTGCCGCGTTTCCCTACATCACAAGAGTCATCGACCTGCAACGTTAACTCTGTTTCTCTCTCCACGGATGCTGCCTGGGTGTTGCCAGCATTTTCTGCTTTTATTTCAGATTTCCAGCATCCGCAGTACTTTGCTTAAGTACAAGTAAATCGCTGTTTCAGCTGGAAGGAGTGTTTGGGGCCCTGAACAAAAAGATGGGTCGAGAAGAGATGTAAATGGGAATGGCAGATTCATCATCAGATTCTTTTGGGCAGATGGCCCCTTTAAATAACTTCTTTTGGGCAGCTGGGCCCCTTTAAATAACTTCTTTTGAGCAGCTGGGCCCCTTTAAATGCTTCTTTTGGGCAGCTGCTTTTGGGGAGCTGGGCCCCTTTAAATATTTGTTTTGGTTAACTGCCCCTTTAAATGCTTCTTTTATGCAGCTGGGCCCCTTTAAAAAAAATTATATTTCAAAAATATACTTTATTCATAAAATTTGTCAAAATTACATTTCAATGCTTGTCAAAATGCATTACAATACAATTCAAAAATCATCATATATACAGCACAATTCAGAACAAAGCCATACATGGTACTCTATTTACACAAACAGATTACAATTACATTTCTGCTGCTGTTGGGCAGCTGGGCCCCTTTAAAATAACTTCTTTTGGGAAGCTGGGCCCCTTTAAAATAACTTCTTCTGGGGCAGCCGGGCCCCTTTAAATAACTTATTTTGGGCAGCTGGGCCCCTTTAAATGCTACTTTTGGGCCGCTGTATTGGGGAGCTGGGCCCTTTAAATATTTGTTTTGGTTAACTGCCCCTTTAAATGCTTCTTTTTGTGCAGCTTGGCCCCTTTAAATAACTTCTTTGGGGGCAGCTGGGCCCCTTTAAATGCTGCTCTGGGGCAGCTGCTGCTGCAGCTTTAAGGGGACGAGAAGGTCCCGCCCCCATCTCGCTCCCTGGGCGAGTGATTGGTCCGCCGTCACGTCAATCAAAGGCCGGGCTGACTTCCGGTGGCGGGCGCGGCGCGGCGCGGCGGAGAGCGAGCGAGAACGCGCGCGCGCGAGTGCCAGTGAAGTCGACGAAAAAAATAAGAAGCGCCTTAAAAAGCCGGAGATTTTTAAAAAAAAGCCAGCTTGTTGTTTTTTTTTGGTTTGGAGTGGAGGGAGAGATTTGTCTTTTATTTTTGACGGTGAAGGAATCGTGTGGCGGCGATCGAGCCCGGTTGCGGGAGTTTTTATTTGCGGAGCTTGTTGGAGAAAAATTCCTGAGGTAAAAAAAAGAGACCGCGGCCTCCGGGGCTGTGGAGAAATTTTTACTTTTCCCTGTTTTAACCCTCTTTTTCTCTCTCTCTTTTTTCGGCGCGCTTCTCCCGCCCCCCGACGCGAGGAAATTCGGGGCGGATAATCGGCGCTTTTTAAATCGCGGCGTTTTTTAATTTTGGCCTTTTAATTTTTGCGCCTTTTTACCTGCGGAAAGTTGTGAGCCGCCACAGCGGAATCGGAGCCGAGCCGCGACCGGAAGCGATTGAGGGGGTGATTGACGGGCAGCTGCGGCCAATGGCAGCCGAGGGCGGGCGAGGCGGCGGCCAATGGGCGCGCGGCCCGGGGGTTGGGCCGGCCCGCTTTGATTGACAGCTCGGTGCCTTGTATTTTGTATGTAAACACCAGGCTCGCTGTGTTGCTGCTGCTGCAGGGCTCAAGGTTAGCTTCACAAGTGCACCTTGCACACTGACTTTATGTGTGTAAATTTTTTTTTGTGTTGTGCATTTTGCACCGTGAGACTATTTGGGTGGGGGGGTGTATTTGGACTTTTAGAAGGCTTTCGATAAGGTCCCGCATAAGAGATTAGCATGTAAAATTAAGGCACGTGGGATTGGGGGCAAGGTATCGACTTGGATCGAGAACTGGTTGGCGGACAGAAAGCAAAGAGTTGGAATAAACTGGTCTTTTTCCGAGTGGCAGGCAGTGACTAGTGGGGTACCGCAAGGATCGGTGCCAGGACCCCAGCTGTTCACAATATATATTAATGATCTGGACGAGGGAATTGGATGTAATATTTCCAAATTTGCAGACGAGACAAAGCTGGGTGGGAGGGTATGCTGTGAGGAGGATGTCGTGAAACTCCAGTACGATTTGGACAGGTTGGGTGACTGGGCAGAAACATGGCAAATGCACTATAATGTGGATAAATGTGAGGTTATCCACTTTGGTGGCAAAAACAGGAAGGCAGATTATTATTTGAATGGCAATAGATTGGGAGGAGGGGAAGTGCAAAGAGACCTGGGTGTTATTGTGCACCAGTTGCTGAAGGTAAGCATGCAAGTGCAGCAGGCGGTTAAGAAGGCAAATGGTATGTTGGCCTTCGTAGCAAGAGGGTTCGAGTACAGGAACAAGGATGTCTTGCTGCAGTTGTACAGGGCCTTGGTGAGACCACACCTTGAGTATTGTGTGCAGTTTTGGTCACCTTACCTGAGGAAGGACGTTCTTGCCATGGAAGGCGTGCAGCGAAGATTCACCAGGCTGATACCTGGGATGGCAGGAATGACGTATGAGGAGAGATTGGGTCGATTGGGCTTATACTCACTGGAATTTAGAAGATTGAGAGGGGATCTCATCGAAACCTATAAAATTCTGTCAGGCCTGGACAGACTAGATGCAGGAAGGATGTTTCTGATGGCCGGGGAGTCCAGAACCAGGGGTCATAGTCTAAGGATAAGGGGTAAGCCATTTAGGACTGAAATGAGGAGGAATTTCTTCACCCAGAGAGTGGTGAACCTGTGGAATTCTCTGCCACAGAGGGCAGTGGAGGCCAGTTCATTAAATATATTCAAGAAGGAGTTAGATATATTTCTTAAGGCTAAAGGGATCAAGGGATATGGGGAGAAGGCAGGGACAGGGTACTGAATTTGGATGATCAGCCATGATCTCATTGAATGGCGGAGCAGGCTCGAAGGGCCGAATGGCCTACTCCTGCTCCTATCTTCTATGTTTCTATGTTTAAATCTTTTAAACCTTGTTAGGGTGGGGGGGGAGAAAATTCCAAATTCAGTTCAATTTTATTTGTCATATATATGCAGCAAACGTATATACTGCACAATGAAATGTTGATTTTTACGAGTCCTCCCAACATTGGAATAAATATGATGTGGAGATGCCGGTGTTGGACTGGGGTGGACAAATGTAAGAAGTCACACAACAACAGGTTATAGTCCAACAGCTTTATTTGAAATCGCAAGATTTCAGAGCGCTGCTCCTTCGTCAGGTGAAGTGACGAAGGAGCAGCGCTCCGAAAGCTTGTGATTTCAAATAAAGCTGTTGGACTATAACCTGGTGTTGTGTGACTTCTTACATTTGGAATAAATATGGCATAGCAATGATAAAAATACTAATAGAAATACAGTAATAATAAATAAAACAACAGTAATAAATTATACGTTCATGAGTCTTGTGGCCTGGGGTAGAAGCTGTTTCGAAACCTGCTGGTACGAGACCGCATGCTTCGGCATCTCTTACCGGACGGGAGCAGGGCGAAGAGGTTGTGGCTGGGGTGGCTTGCGTCTTTGATGATTCTCAGAGCCTTCCCCCGGCACCTCTCGGGGTAGATATCCTGGACAGCAGGTAGTTTAATTCCTGTAGTATGTTGTGCAGCTTTCACCACCATCTGTAGAGCCTTGCGGTCTGTGGCGGTACAGTTGCCATACCAGGTAGTGATGCAGCCGGACAGGATACTCTCGATGGTGCACCGGTAGAAGTTGGTAAGAATCTGGGGGGCCATTACAAATTTCTTCAGTCTCCTGAGGAAGAACAGGCGTTGGCATGCCTTCTTGGTTACGAACATAAGAAGTAGGAGCAGGAGTAGGCCATACGGCCCCTCGGGCCTGCTCCGCCATTCAGTAGGATCATGGCTGATCCGAACTTACTCACGTCCACTTCCCTGCCTGCTCCCCGTAACCCCTTATTCCCTTATCAGCTAGGAAACTGTCTATCTCCGTTTTAAATTTATTTAATGTTGCAGCTTCCACAGCTCTCTGAGGTAGTAAATTCCATAGATTTACTACTCTCTGAATGAAGAAGTTTCTCCTCATCTCAGTTTTGAAAGGGCAGCCCCTTATTCTAAGATTATGTCCCCTAGTTCTAGTCTCACCCATCAGTGGAAACATCCTCACCGCATCCACCCGATCAAGCCCCCTCACAATCTTATATGTTTCGATAAGATCGCCTCATTCTTCTGAATTCCAATGAGTAGAGGCCCAACCTACTCAACCTTTCCTCATAAGTCAACCCCCTCATCTCCGGAATCAACCGAGTGAACCTTCTCTGAACTGCTTCGAGAGCAAGTATATCGTTTCTTAAATATGGAAACCATTTAACAAACATTTAGCAGGTCAACATAGAAGATAGGAGCAGGAGAAGTGCTTCCTGATGTCACTCCTGGCTCTAATTTTAAGGTGATGCCCCCTTGTTCTGGACTCCCCCCCCCCCCCCCCCCCCCCCCCAACCCCCCCACCAGAGGAAATGGTTTCTCTCTACCCTTATCAAATCTTTTAATCATCTTAAACAGCCTTGATTAGATCATAGAAACATAGAAGATAGGAGCAGGAGTAGGCCATTCGGCCCCTCGAGCCTGCTCCGCCATTCAATGAGATCATGGCTGATCATCCAAATTCAGTACCCTGTCCCTGCCTTCTCCCCATATCCCTTGATCCCTTTAGCCTTAAGGAATATATCTGACTCCTTCTTGAATATATTTAATGAATTGGCCTCCACTGCCTTCTGTGGTAGAGAATTCCACAGGTTCACCACTCTCTGGGTGAAGAAATTCCTCCTTATCTCTGTCCTAAATGGCCTACCCCTTATCCTTAGACTGTGACCCCTGGTTCTGGACTCCCCCGCCATCGGGAACATCCTTCCTGCATCTAGTCTGTCTAGTCCTGTTAGAATTTTATAAGTTTCAATGAGATCCCCTCTCATTCTTCTAAACTCCAGCGGGTGCAAGCCTAATCGACCCAATCTCTCCTCATACGTCATTCCTGCCATCCCAGGTATCAGTCTGGTGAATCTTCGCTGCACTCCCTCCATGGCAAGAACATCCTTCCTCAGATAAGGGAGATATCTTATTTTAAATCTTTTTAACCTTGTTAGGGGGGGGGGGGTGGAGAAAACCCCAAATTAACAAACATTTTGCAGGTCCATCAGCAGGTACAAAAGAAAGACTTTCACGACCACTTCTTTACAACCAATTAAGTACTTTTTTTGAAGTGTAGTTGTTGTTGTAATGTAGGAAGCGCGGCAGCCAATTTGCGCACAGCAAGCTCCCACAAACAGCAATCTGATAATGACCGGATCATCTGTTTTAGTGATATTGGTTGAGGGATAAATATTGGCCCCAGGACACCGGGGGAGAACTATCTGAGGCTGATAGCTTTCTGTTAACCAAAGGTATTAAGGGGTATGTTGGCCTTCGTAGTGAGAGGGTTCGAGTACAGGAACAAGGATGTCTTGCTGCAGTTGTACAGGGCCTTGGTGAGACCACACCTTGAGTATTGTGTGCAGTTTTGGTCGCCTTATCTGAGGAAGGATGTTCTTGCCATGGAAGGAGTTCAGCGAAGATTCACCAGACTGATACCTGGGATGGCAGGAATGACGTATGAGGAGAGATTGGGTCGATTGGGCTTATACTCACTGGAGTTTAGAAGAATGAGAGGGGATCTCATTGAAACTTATAAAATTCTGACAGGACTGGACAGACTAGATGCAGGAAGGATGTTCCCGATGGTCGGGGAGTCCAGAACCAGGGGTCACAGTCTAAGGATAAGGGGTAAGCCATTTAGGACAGAAATGAGGAGGAATTTCTTCACCCAGAGAGTGGTGAACCTGTGGAATTCTCTACCACACAAGGCAGTTGAGGCCAATTCATTAAATATATTCAAGAAAGAGTTGGATATATTTCTTAAGGCTAAAGGGATCAAGGGATATGGGGAGAAAGCAGGGGTAGGGTACTGAATTTGGATGATCAGCCATGATCTCATTGAATGGCGGAGCAGGTGCGAGGGGCTCAATGACCTCCTCCTGTTCCTACTTTGCAGGTCCATCAGCATTCAATGGCAAGTGCAGTGAACATTTCTGGCCTGGTGATGGGCTAGGTTATTGTCTGTTCTGACTCGGTGGGTAAAAGATCCCCTGGCACTATTTCGAAGAGGAGCAGGAAAGTTATGCCCGGTGTCCTGGGGCCAATATTTATCCCTCAATCAATATCACTAAGAAGCAGATTATCTGGTCATTATCACATTGCTGTTTGTGGGGGCTTGCTGTGCACAAATTGCTGTGCGCACAGTGTCTACTGCATTTGCCTGCATGTGAAGTGCTTTGGGCCACTTCTGAGCGACGTGGTCGAGCACCAGCTGTTTTTCTTTCACTGCCAGGTTGTGTATAACAACAACAACTTGCATTGATATAGCGCCTTTAACATAGTGAAACGTCCCATGGTGCTTCACAGGAGCGATTATCAAACAAAATTTGACACCGAGCCACATAAGGAGATATTAGGGCAGGTGACCAAATGCTTGGCCAAAGAGTTAGGTTTTAAAGGAGGAGAGAGAGGCGGAGAGGTTTAGGGAGGGAATTCCAGAGCTCGGGGCCCAGGCAGCTGAAGGCACGGCCACCAATGGTGGAACGATGGAAATCGGGGATGTCCAAGAGGCCGGAATTGGAGGGGCGCAGAGATCTCGGGAGAGTTGTAGGGCTGGAGGAGGTGACGGAGATAGGGAGGGGGGCGAGGCTGTGGAGAGGTTTGATAACCAGAATGAGAATTTTAAAATCGAGGCGTTGCCGGACCAGGAGCAAGCACAATATCTGCTAATCTGTTAACATTTACCAAATATCCCACGGCACTATTTCGAAGAAGAGCAGGGGGGAGTTCTCCCTGGTGTCGTGGGACCAATATTTATCCCTCAATCAACATCACTAAAAACAGATGATCTGGTCATTATCACATTTCTGTTTGTGGGAGCTTGCTGTGCACAAATTGGCTGCTGCCTTTCCTACATTACAACAGTGACTACACTTCAAAAAGTACTTCATTGGCTGTAAAGCGCTTTGGGACGTCCGGTGGTCGTGAAAGACGCTATAGATGCTGATTTACGATAATTGTCAAAAAAGTGGTGGGTGGGGAAGAGATGAGAATTTTTATTTAACTACTCAACAATTTGCATTTATATATCACCTTTAACAGTAAAACGTCCCAAGGCGCTTCACAGGAGCGATGTGAAATAAATTTTTGACCGAGCCACGTAAGGAGGTATTGGGACAGGTGACCAAAAGCTTGGTCAGTGGTAGGATTTAAGGAGCATCTTAAGGGAGGAGGGAGAGGTGGAGGCTGAGGGAGGGAATTCTAGAGCTTGGGGTCCAGGCAGCTGACGTCGTGGTAGTGGAGCGATTAAAATCAGGGAGGCCAGATTCGGAGCAGTCAGCAAGTTATGATCTGGAATGCGCTGCTGCTTGATGGAAGCAATAGTAACTTTCAATGGGGAATTGGAGTAAATGAGGTAAAATTTGCAGGGCATTCATACCGCACAGAAGGAGGCCATTCGGCCCATCGTGCCTGTGCCGGCTCTTCGAAAGAGCTCTCCAATTAGCCCCACTCCCCCTGCTCTTTCGCCACAGACATGCTTTATGGTTCTGGCGCAGTCTGTTTTCCTTTTCAGATCTCTAGCATTTGCAGTTATTCTGAGTTTTGGGGGGGCGGGGGGTGCCTATAAAAGTGTTGACACACTCATGGGGACACTTCTTCCCCCCCCCCCCCCCCCACCCCTCCCATAATTGTCCTAACTCCTGAAAGGAGA